>NW_015170382.1:26426-37222 GCF_001447785.1 Gekko japonicus | reverse complement strand
CCTCTTTGGAGTTTCGTCTTTCAGCCAGATCAGCAGTTCTATGGTGAGTGGGATCAGGTGGGATAAGGAGATGATATTTCTCTTTGGGCTTCGCCGGATCGGCAGTTTGGCGGAATGTTCACATAAGATGGGACGAAGCCATGGGCCATCCTGAGCCAGAAGCCCATTTGCCTTCAGAGAACTGCTTTGGCTCCGTTTTCTCGGTAGGCTATAAATGAATGGAGGGAACAGGCAGGGTTGTTTTTATGTTGTTCCGTAATGCCATGAGAAGGGCATTAAGCCCTCAGCGAGGATGGGCGGCTCTTATCGTGTGTGGGCCAAGGTGGCCCAAGCCAGGCTGTCGGAGGGTCCCAGGTATTTCTAACACACCCTGATGTTTCTCCCTGAGCTGAGCAAGCTATTCCTCCCAGCAGTGGTGAGAAGTTTGTAGCTAGTGAATAAGTTAGCTGACTGGTGAGCTAAGCTGGTGATGGAAATAGTTCTTGCTCTTTAATGTATTTCAGTGCGCACTTCCCGTTTTGGATAACCCCTTTTCAAAGAAAGTACGATCCATCATCGATATGTTCCAGGCTCAAAGATCGCGTTACATGAAGGTAACTTGGATTCTTGCTTTGGCTGGTGAAAATCTTTACAGCTCTTTTTTGGTGGCGGGGGGCGGCGGCAGGGGTGGGGTGGGGGGGAGCAGTAAGTGGCCTTGATGGGCACTTTCATTTTTAGCGGCTCCTGTTTCTGCATCCCTCCCGTATGTCCTAGCTGAGGACGTTCACTGTCAAAATGGGACGGGGCATTGTTACATTCACACAGTTGAGGTAATTCTCGCATTGCACTGGATATCCTTAGGCTATAAAAACGTCTCTTCACGGGGCAGCTATGCAAAGTTTAAAGCGGAATCCTCAGGAGCACTGGGTACTAAGTTCACCCTGACAGTCATGTTCCCTCTAAGCTGTGGAGTCTTGTGAGCAGAAATTCTACTTTGTGAGCTACTGGCATGAAAACTGTGAGCAGGTGATTTGACTACTGCATCAATTAGTTTGCTCTGAAGCCCTCCTTCCTGAGCTAAGACAAAAATCTGTGAGCCGGAGGCTAAAAAACTGTGAGCTAGCTCACACCAACTCAGCTTAGAGGGAACACTGGACTCATCACTGACTCGTCGTTTTTTCTTCTTTCTTTTGCTTGCAGCTTATGATTGTGAAGCAGGAAGACAAAGTAGATTTGCTGTTCAAACACTTTTTGGTGGAAGATAAGAGCACGAACGGAGGGGCGTCGTACGTGGACTTCCTCTGCCACATGCACAAGGAGATTCGCCAGTTGCTGAGCTAGAGGAGGGGGCGATGCTGGATTTCAACACCGGCACTTCTGTCATCGCCAGCCACCTGAAAAACGGTCCCAGTTCCTCCGAGAAGGACGATAATAGAAACCTGTACAATTCCATAATTTTTAATACACTGTGCATAAGCAGAGTTTCAGCATCTCCCAAGCCCTTTTGAGAGAACAAGACACGGACAGGCGAAACACCCACACAGGGTGGAGGACAAGATTGTGTGCTCCCAGTCTGAAATCTGCATCCCTGTGCTGGGCAGGAATCTACACTTCCTGCCGCCCCAGTTCCAGTATAACAAATGTCTCTTGGATTTACTTTGACACGATTCAGCATCAGGTGACGTGATTGCTCTCCTTTACACAGCGGCTGCAACACGGTGCGCGTGCCTGATACTCAGTGAGGTGGAGTAAGGGAGTCCGCTAGCGAAGGGTTGGTACGGCTGGCAGGCCCTGTCCAGTCCAAGGGTAGGAGGGGAATGGAGCCACCCACTGTCACTTGCACGTCTCCTCCTAAGCGGAGGAAGCCACATCATATGGTCTACAAATTAACTTGAGTTGTGGCTGTCTGGAGAACACCTCACCCATGCTGTGAGCCTGGAAAGACCCAGCTCGCCCCTGCCACCATTGTGTGGCTGTCTAGATCTGCCTCGGGGAAAGTAAGTGCTGGTGAGAGGGTGCTGATTCAGGGACAGGTGACTCTGTCTTAGGGTTGGTGTGCACAGGCATTGCTGCCGCCTTTTTGAAGAACACGGCATCCCTTTTGATGCCTGCATCCGGTTTCTTTGATGCGTCACCCTCTGTCTGCTAGGGTTTGCTCGGAACACGCTCTCGTCCCTTCTTTTTTACTTTGAAAGGTAATGTTGCTGAACGGAGCCCAGGCCTATGTTTGGGGATCCACCTAGACTTGGTTCATTTAAGCAGCTGAGCGGCATTGACGAGCCTGGTAGCACCACAGAGAAAGAATTATTCATATGCATCGTACGAGGTTCAGATCATGCCACTGTGGATTCTGAGCTCTGAAGGGTTTGGCCATGGGCAAATTCAGCATATAGCACCTGAACGGCTATGTCTTGAGTGGTTCCTACTGGCCAAGTAGCAGGAAGTCTTCCTGTGTTGTACCTCAAACAGCAAGTCCATGTGGCTTACAGCTAGCTTTTCCGAGTGGTTTTGCTAGGGGTGGGCAAACCTGGTTTCGCCAGAGACAAGGGGCGAGTTTGAGATTGTAGAATTCTAAGGGCTCGTTAATTTTCAAAAGGACACGAATATGATTTTACTTTTAAGCAAATGCTACACTTAAGAGTGTTCATGCAGTGCCCGGGACGTTCCGAAGTGGCTGCGCTGAAATGTAAAGGAAGACAATGGCAGGGAAGGGTGGCTTCAGGCACATGGCGGGCGAGACGACTGAAGACAGGCAAAGCCGTTGAAACTCGAAGTTGAATCCTTGTGTACAAGACCGATTAAGTAATCCAGGCGTGTGGTTTCTCCCCCCATGACCTCCAGAGTGTGTGCTTGTGTTTGTAAATATCATTTTCCTTCTATTGCAGCCGGTTTGTCTTCCCTTTAATTTCCCTTCCATCACACAGACAAGGGAAATATCCAAGAACTATAACTGGCCACAAGTCATGGAGCTTTTCAGCAGCCTCCCCCGCCCCCTCCAGAACTCCCCTGCTGTCTCCTACCAAAAACGTAGAAATCAGATGAGAACTCACTTCCCCAAACAAGATTCAGTAACCCAGATTTCTATAATACTGACTTCTAGAATATAACAAGAACAAAAATAAGATCACAAACGTTTCTTTCACCTTTTTTCCAATGCATCTCTTAATTTGTAAAGAAATAAAATTATATTAAGATGTATTTTATGTCATTGTTAGTTAAATAAATACTGATTATTTTTTTTCCAAGCCCTGTATTTTGGGGGAGGGGAGAGGGGACTGGTGTGCAGGTGATTCGATCATGTTCAATGGCGAATAAAGCTGTTCTTTGCAAAGCTGTCCTTTGCAATGAGTTTCATAAGGTGTACTTACTAGTCTTTGCTTTTTCTAGACAGGCAGATTTTGGCTTTCACTCGGAGTCACAGAGCGGGTTACAATCTCCTTTCCCTTCCTCTCCCCACAACAGACACCCTGTGAGGTAGGTGGGGCTGAGGGAGCTCTGGGAGAACTGTGGGTGGCCCAAAATGACCCTCTCCCAGCTGCAGGTGGAGGAGGAGCAGAGGAACCAAACCTGGTTCTCCAGATTATAGTCTGCCACTCTTGAACAGTACACCAAACTGGCTCCCTTGGAATCTGTGTGTATCTGCCCTTAGATAGCAGCCTGAACTCTTGAATACAGACTCCATTTTTCTCCTTTATACCAAGCTAAGAAATTGCCTTTTTGTTTTCCTGTTGGAATGATATTGTATATTGTTGGCTCGAAAGCACATTTCCCACGAACACTTCATGATCATGTGAATGCCACCATCCACTGTGTGGTAGAGAAAGAAACAACAGTGGTAGTTGGTAAACCACCACTTCCAACTTTCAGCAGCAGTCAAAGGAGAGATTGCATTCAATGTTTCGCTCCTGCCAGTTCAGTTTCAACCTGAGTCCGTGGTTGGCTGTTTTTCAGATTCAGCTGTCTGTAGTCCTAACCACAGTTCAGTGGCTCCACTGTTTTCACCATTTAACCCCCACTGCTGCTGGCTGGCTGGAACTCTTCAAGATTTTATCTTAAAAACAGTCTCTTGCGATGTTCTTTTTTTTTTTCCTTTTTCTTTCCGGCAAGACTTTTAAGAAAGGTCTGCAGTGTTCTTGTGGTGACAGAGGCCATTATGTATGTAGTGAATGCTTAGGAAGCGTTAAGAGTGTTCTCGCAACTGTATTTTACCATGCATTCCCAGTTCTTACATTCACCATAGCTTTTTCACAGTGACTTGAATTTCTATTTGTTGTTGTTCAGTCGCACAGTCGAGTCCGACTCTCTGCAACCCCATGGACCAGATCACGCCAGGCCCTCCTGTCTTCCGCCGTCCTCTGAAGTTGGCTCAATTTCATGTTCGTTGCATCGATGACACTGTCTAACCATCTCATCCTTTGCCGTCCCCGTCTTCTTTGACCTTCAATCTTTCCCAGCATCAGGGTCTTCTCCAGTGAGTGCTCCCTTCTCATTGGGTGGCCAAAGTATTTGAGCTTCAGCTTCAGGATCTGGCCTTCCAGGGAACAGTCAGGGTTGATTTCTTTTAGGATCGACTGATTTGATCTCCTTGCAGTCCAAGGGACTCTCAAGAGTCTTCTCCAGCACCATAGTTCAAAAGAATTATTTATTTTATTTATTTATTTAGGTATTTTTATCCCGCCCTCCCCACAGGCGGGCTCAGGGCAGCTTACAAGGGGGCAGAAGCCCATATATAAAACCCAGTAAAACAGTAAAATCATAACTATAACAATAATAACAGTAATAACAATAATAAAGTGCTTTCAGTAGACGAGATGGTCTTGAGTGTTATGGTGGCATCTTCCAGTCGGCCCCATTGGGGTACCACTGTCCAGCAGATCGTTCCAATCCCACATTGTTCATGCCGCACAATGTATGGCTGAGCTTCCCAGGGCGATCCCGAATCCCGATGGTATTGCCACCGTTGGTGGTGGTGGCAGCGGCGGCCCCTATATGAAAGCCTGGCAGAAGAGCTCCGTCTTGCAGGCCCTGCGGAACTGCATAAGATCCCGCAGGGCCCTGGTCTCCTCCGGGAGCTCGTTCCACCAGGTAGGGGCCGCCACTGAGAAGGATCTAGCCCTGGTCACAGCAAGTTTTACCTCCTATTCTTTGGCGCTCGGCCTTCCTTATAGTCCAATTCTCGCAGCCATACATGACTAATGGGAATACAATACAGCAAAACTGTGACGTTGAGAATCTCAATGAGCGAATGTATGTGAAGCACTCAGAACACTCCCCAAGATCTATAAAGAACCTTAGCACTTGTTTATTCAGAATATATTTACCCTTGCTTGCCCTGTCTGGCTGGTGCCCTCTGCATTTCCCCCTTACACCCACTTTTAATACCCGTTGAGAGAATTATTGGTTCGGGGTCACGCCATGAGTTTGCGTCGCAAGTAAGGATTTTAATCCGGGCCTCCCAAATGCTCTACTGCTCCCTACCTGTTGCGTCCCATCGTCCCCTGGGATATTCTTGCTGTTTTGGGCTGCCTGAAGTAGTGTGTGATACTACAAGAACTCTTTCTACTTGGGGTGGCCGATACAAGGTCAAGTACCATCCTTACCTAATGAGGTGGTCTCTTAGTGAAGAAGAAAAATGATTTGGAGTTGGGAGTAAGCAGTGAAGTGGCTAAATTTGCGGATGACACGAAGTTGTTCAGGGTGGTGAGAACCAGGGAGGATTGTGAGGCACTCCAAAGGCATCTGTCGAGGATGGGCGAGTGGGCGTCAAAGTGGCAAATGGGGTTCAGTGTGGCCAAGTGCAAAGTGATGCACATTGGAGCAAAAAAAATTCCTAACTATAAATACACACTGATGGCAGGGACTGACCGAACTGGCAGAGGCTGAGCAAGAGAGAGATCTTTGAGTCGTAGTAGATATCTCACTGAAAATGCCGAGACAATAAAAAAGGCCAATGCTATGCTGGGGATTATTAGGAAGGGAATTGAAAACAAATCAGCCAGTATCATAATGCCCCTGTTTAAATGCGACCTCATTTGGAGTACTGTGTACAGTTCTGGTCACCACACCTCAGAAAAGATATTATAGCACTGGAAAAAGTGCAGAAAAGGGCAACTCGAATGATAAAATGGTTGGAACACTTTCCCTATGAAGAAAAGTTAAAACGCTTGGGGCTCTTTAGCTTGGAGAAACGACAACTGAGGGGTAATGTGATCGAGGGGTGTCCTGGCCCCACTGCTAGACCTCCTGATGGCACCTGGTATTTTTTGGCCACTGTGTGACCCAGAGTGTTGGGCTGGATGAGCCATTGGCCTGATCCAACATTGGCTTCTCTTATGTTCTTATGATTATGCATGGGATAGAGCAGGTAGAGAAGTACTTTTCTCCCTTTCTCACAATACAAGAACTCGTGGGCACTCAATGAAATTGCTGAGCAGCTGGGTTTGAGCGGATAAAAGGAAGTCCTTCTTCACCCAAAGAGTGATGAACACATGGAATTCACTGCGACAGGAGGAGGAGGTGGTGACTACAAGCATGGACGGCTTCAAGAGGGAATTGGATAAGCATATGGAGCAGAGGTCCATCAGTAGCTATTAGCCACAAGGTATAGATAGGAACTCTCAGTCTGGGGCAAGGGATGCTCTGTATTCTTGGTGCTTGGGGGGGGGGAGGCAACAGTGGGAGGGCTTCTGGTGTCCTGGCCCCACTGGTGGACCTCCTGAAGTGGCAGTGAAGTATTTTTGACCACTGTGTGACACAGAGTGTTGGACTGGATGGGCCATTGGCCTGATCCAACATTGGCCTCTCTTGTTTTCTTATGTCTGGGACAAGGGATGCTCGGTATTCTTGGTGCTTGGTGGAGGGGCAACAGTGGGAGGGCTTCTAGTGTCCTGGCCCCACTAGTGGACCTCCTGAAGTGGCACTGAAGTATTTTTGGCCACTTTGTGACACAGAGTGTTGGACTGGATGGGACACTGGCCTGGTCCACCATTGGCTTCCTTTATGTTCTTCAAATCATAACCGGATTGCATGCCACAGACACTGAGGGCTATTGAAAACAGCACTGTTTTTTTTGCTTAGCCTCTCACAAAAAGTATGACCGCTCAGTGTACCAGTAGAGTAGTAGTACCGGTAGAGCAGTACACCGCTCAGAGTGTTACTTCCAGGGGCAAAGGAGAAATTACCTTGCAGAGAAGTAGCCACAGGTCTTCTGAGAGTAAAGACCACTTGGTGTCAGCTGTCTTGAGCTGAAAGGAAAGGAGACAGATCCCCCCCCCCGTTTCCATGAGCACACATATGTATTCTCAAAGAACAAAGGAACGAGACCACTTAGAACTGAGCATGACACTTGACTACATTCAACCTTTAGCTCGGCTTTTGCTGCTGCCAAACTCTGCCTGCCTGCCTCCAGGTCCTGGCTGACAGAAGCTGGGGTGCCTGCCAAGTGCTTTTGGAATGTGGGCTGGGTTAGGTGATGCTCTTCCCCAACTGCGTCTCTGATCGTGCAGACTGAAGTGCGTCCTGTTAAACACAGCTTCTGCCTGAAATGTTGAAGAGTTGCCATTAGACTTGGAGGAGGAGGAGATTGGCTGTATACCCCACCCTTCACTACCCAAAGGCGTCTCAGAGCGGCTTACAAACTCCTTTCCCTTCCCCTCCCCACAACAGACACCCTGTGAGGTAGGCGGGGCTGAGAGAGCTCTGGCAGAAACTGCTCTTTTTCAAGGACAGCTCTTATCAGAACTACGGCTTGCCCAAGGCCATCCAGCCAGGTGCAAGTGAAGGAGGAGTGGGGAATCAAACCCGGTTCTCCTAGATTAGAAGAAGAGATTGGATTTATACCCCATGGCCCTTCACTACCCAAAGGAGTCTCAGAGCAGTTTACAATCTCCTTTCCCTTCCCCTCCCCTCCCCTCCCCACAACAGACACCCTGGGAGGTCGGTGGGGCTGAGAGAGCTCTGACAGAAACGGCTCTTTTTCAAGGACAGCTCTTATCAGAACTACAGCTTGCCCAAGGCCATCCAGCCAGGTGCAAGTTGAGGAGTGGGGAATCGAACCCGGTTCTCCCAGATTAGAGTCCGCGTACTTAACCACTACACCAATCTGGCTCTCACACCAAACAAGGTTTGAGTCCAGTGGCACCTTTAACACCAGCAAAGTTTAATTCTTGGGCATAAACTTTGGTGTGCATAATCTGGATCTGAGGAAGTGTGCACGCACCTGAAAGCTTATACCTAAGAATAAAACTTTGTTGGTCTTTAAGGTGCCCCGGGACTCAAGCTTTGTCCTGTTGCTTCAGGCCAACATGGGGGCCCACCTAAATCTACTGGCCTCGCTTATACCCTGGATCCGTGGCCGCCTGTGGTCGGCTGGGTCTCCTGTGATGGCACCCAGGGCCCTTTGTCAGAATCCGAGAGGTGCCCCCTGGCTCAGGGAGGTTGGGGGAGCCCTGATCCAGAGCAGCACCCAGACTCACCCCAGGGTCCACCAAAGGGGGCAGAGAGGCCCTGGTGCCTTCGAGGGTGGGTGGCGCTTCCCTTTCAGCACCAGGGCTGGGGGCTCTTGTGGGGCTTTTGGCTGCCAGCTCTGGGGCTGGGAAATGCCTCCTGGGGGAGCTCAGCGGGGCGTAATGGCATGGAGTCCAACCTCCAGAGCAGGTGTTTCCTCGGGGGGGGGGGACTGACCTGGAGACCCGCTGTCATGGCAGGGGGGCTCCAGGAGCCACCTGGACGTGGGCAACCCTAAAGGCACTGCTGCTGAGAGGCCCTGAAGGCGGGTGAGTTCCAGTGTTCCCTCTAAGCTGAGTCAGTGTGAGCTAGCTCCCAGTCCTTCAGCCTCCGGCTCACGCATTTTTGTCTCCGCTCAGTCAGGATGGCTCCAGAGCAGTGTTCCCTCTATGCTGAGTTAGTGTGAGCTGACTCACAGTTTTCTAGCCTCCGGCTCACACATTCTGGTCTTAGCCCGGGAAGGAGGGCTCCAGAGCAAACTAAATTCACGCAACAGCCAAACCGCTGGCTCACAGCTTTAATGCCAGGAGCTCACAAAGTAGGCTTTTGGCTCACAAGACTCCACAGCTTAGAGGGAGCGTCGCTGCAGCGCAAACTAAACCGTGCACCGCTGGGTCCACCGCTGGAGTTTTCATCGGTGAGCGGAACCACCCTTCCCGTCGGGCGTCCTGGGGAGAAAGTGCCGAGGGGGGGGGGTGTCTCCTGGTCAATGCTCCCTCTAAGCCAGTGGTGGTGAACCTCTGGCATGGGTGCCAGAGGTGGCACTCAGAGCCCTCTCTGTGGCACATGTGCCATCACCCCAGCCAGGCTCAGACCATCATTAAAGTGTCGAATTCTCTGCCAAATAATTTTAAGTAAATGAAAGCATTTGGGATTGCTTTCCTTACTTTGTTTGGATCATCTTAAATTAATGTATGAGTTGTTTTTTCTAAAGTAAAACCTCAGTATCCAGGTTAAATGGCCGTGTTGGCACTTTGCAATTAATAAGTGGGTTTTGGGTCGCAGTTTGGGCACTCGGTCTCTCAAAGGTTCGCCATCACTACTCTAAGCTGTGGAGTCCTGTGAGCAAAAATCCTACCCTGTGAGCTCCTGGCATGAAAGTTGGGAGCGAGGCATTTGCATCAATCGGTTTGCTCTGGAGCCCCATCCCTCCCTGAGCGGAGACAAAAGTGTGGGAGCCAGAGGCTAAAAGACTGTGAGCTGGCTCACACTAACTCAGCTTAGACGGAACGCTGGTCAGGACCAATGCTCCCTCTGAGGGGTGGAGTCTTGTGAGCAGAAATTGTACTCTGTGAGGTGCTGGCATAAAAGTGGTGAGGGAGCGATTTGACTGCTGCATCAGTTAGTTTGCTCTGGAGCCCCATCCTTCCCTGAGCTGAGGCAAAAGTGTGTGAGCCGGAGGCTAAAAGACTGTGAGCTGGCTCACACTAACTCGGCTGAGAGGGAACACTGGTCAGGACCCATGCTCCCTCCGAGCGGTGGAGTCTCGTGAGCAGAAATCGTACTCTGTGAGCTCCTGGCACTAAAGTTGTGAGTGAGCTATTTGGCTGCTGCATCGGTTAGTTTGCTCTGGAGCCCCATCCCTCCCTGAGCTGAGGCAAAAGTGTGTGAGCCAGAGGCTAACACACTGTCAGCCGGCTCACAGTAACTCAGCTGAGAGGGAACGCTGGTCAGGACCGATGCTCCCTCTGAGCTGCGGAGTCTCGTGAGCAGAAACTGTACTCTGTGAGCTCCTGGCATTAAAGTTGTGAGGGAGAGATTTGGCGGCTGCATCAGTTAGTTTGCCCTGGAGCCCCATCCCTCCCTGAGGTAAGAGGGAAGTGTGTGAGCCGGAGGCTAAAAGACTGTGATCTGGCTCACACTAACTCGGCTGAGAGGGAACACTGGTCAGGACCAAGGCTCCCTCCTCTGAGCGGTGGAGTCTCCTCGTGAGCAGGGGTCATTTCGTAGAAAAAGAGCTAGGGGACTCATTAGCATGACTCATTAGCATATCCCACACCCCCTGACATCACCGGAAGTGTGTCCTCCCCACAGCCGGCGGCGACCTCCAGCGGGCACCAGCAGGGAGCTCCAGGCCCCGCCCTCCCGCACCTCACCCGGGGGGATGGCGTCCCCCCGCGTCCCCCCCCCAAATGACCCCTGCTCGTGAGCAGAAACTGTACTCTGTGAGCTCCTGGCATTAAAGTTGTGAGGGAGAGATTTGGCGGCTGCATCAGTTAGTTTGCCCTGGAGCCCCATCCCTCCCTGAGCTGAGACAAAAGTGTGTGAGCCGGAGGCTAAAAGACTGTCAGCTGGCTCACACTAACTCGGCT
>NW_015170382.1:0-22826 GCF_001447785.1 Gekko japonicus | reverse complement strand
GGGGGGGCAGTGTTCCCTCTAAGCGGAGTGAGTGTGAGCCAGCTCACAGGTTTTTCAGCCTCCGGCTCACACGTTTTTGTCTCAGCCTCAGGAAGGAGGGATCCAGAGCAAACTAGTTTATGCAGTATAGCCAAATCTCTCACTCACAACTTTAATGCCGGGAACTCACAAAGTAGGATTTTTGCTCACAAGGCTCCGCAGCTTAGAGGGAACATTGTGGGGTGGGGGGCAGTGTTCCCTCTAAGCGGAGTGAGGGTGAGCCAGCTCACCGTTTTCTTAGCCTCCACTTCACACCTTTTTGTCTCAGCTCCAGAGGCAAACTAATTTATGCAGTAGCCAAATAGCTCGCTCACAACTGTAATGCCAGCAGCTCACAAAGTAGGATTTTTGCTCACAAGGCTCCGCAGCTTAGAGGGAACATTGTGGGGTGGGGGGGGCAGTGTTCCCTCTAAGCGGAGTGAGGGTGAGCCAGCTCGCCGCTTTTGAGCCCTCCAACTCACACCTTTTTGTCTCACCTCAGGGAGGGATGGGGCTCCAGAGGCAAACTGATTTATGGAGTCGCCAAATCGCTGGCTCACAAAGTACGATTTTTGCTCACAAGGCTCCACGGCTTAGAGGGAACATTGTGGGGTGGGGGGCAGTGTTCCCTCTAAGCGGAGTGAGTGTGAGCCAGCTCACAGGTTTTTCAGCCTCCGGCTCACATGTTTTTGTCTCAGCCTCAGGAAGGAGGGCTCCAGAGGAAACTAGTTTATGCAGTAGCCAAATCTCTCACTCACAACTTTAATGTCAGTAGCTCACAAAGTAGAATTTTTGCTCACAAGACTCCGCAGCTTAGAGGGAACATTGTGGGGTGAGGGGGCAGTGTTCCCTCTAAGCGGAGTGAGGGTGAGCCAGCTCGCCGTTTTCTTAGCCTCCACCTCACATGTTTTTGTCTCACCTCAGGAAGGGATGGGGCTCCAGAGGAGACTTAATTTATGGAGTAGCCAAATTGCTCGCTCACAACGTTAATGCCAGGAGCTCACAAAGGAGAATTTTTGCTCACAGGACTCCACGGCGTAGAGGGAACATTGGGGGGCGGGCAGTGTTCCCTCTAAGCGGAGTGAGGGTGAGCCAGCTCGCCGCTTTTGAGCCCTCCGCCTCACACGTTTTTGTCTCAGCTGAGGGAGGGAGTGGCTCCAGAGGAAACTAGTTTATGTAGTAGCCAAATCTCTCACTCAAACTTTAATGCCGGGAGCTCACAAAGTAGGATTTTTGCTCACAAGACTCCGCAGCTTAGAGGGAACATTGTGGGGTGGGGGGGCAGTGTTCCCTCTAAGCGGAGTGGGGGTGAGCCAGCTCGCCGCTTTTGAGCCCTCCACCTCACACGTTTTTGTCTCACCTCAGGGAGGGATGGGGCTCCAAACTTAATTTATGGAGTAGCCAAATCGCTGGCTCACAAAGTAGGATTTTTGCTCACAAGACTCCGCAGCTTAGAGGGAACATTGTGGGGTGGGGGGGCAGTGTTCCCTCTAAGCGGAGTGGGGGTGAGCCAGCTCGCCGCTTTTGAGCCCTCCACCTCACACGTTTTTGTCTCACCTCAGGGAGGGATGGGGCTCCAAACTTAATTTATGGAGTAGCCAAATCGCTGGCTCACAAAGTAGGATTTTTGCTCACAAGGTTCCACAGCTTAGAGGGAACATTGTGGGGTGGGGGGGCAGTGTTCCCTCTAAGCGGAGTGAGTGTGAGCCAGCTCACAGGTTTTTCAGCCTCCGGCTCACACGTTTTTGTCTCAGCTCAGGAAGGGAGGGCTCTAGAGGCAAACTAATCTATGTAATAGCCAAATGGCTTGCTCACCACTTTATTTCCAGGAGCTCACAAAGTAGAATTCTTGCTCACAAGGCGCTCCACGGCTTAGAGGGAACATTGTGTGTGTGTGGGGGGGGGGACGGATGGTGCCAGCCTGTCTCCATGGGCTGCTGTGCGCTGCATCATCATAAGAACATAAGAGATGCCAATGTTGGATCAGGCCAAAGGCCCATCCAGTCCAACACTCTGTGTCACACAGTGGCCAGAAATACCAGGTGCCATTTCAGGAGGTCCACCAGTGGGGCCGGGACACTAGGAGCCCTCACACTGTTGACCCCCCTCCAAGCACCAAGAAGACAGAGCGTCACTTGCCCCAGACTGAGAGCTCCTATCTATACCTTGTGGCTAAGAGCCCCTGATGGACCTCTGCTCCATATAAGAACATAAGAGAAGCCAATGTTGGATCAGGCCAAAGGCCCATCCAGTCCAACACTCTGTGTCACACAGTGGCCAGAAATACCAGGGGCCACCAGGAGGTCCAGCAGTGGGGCCGGGACATTAGAAGCCCTCCCACTGTTGACCCCCCCCAAGCACCAAGATGACAGAGCATCACTTTCCCCAGAGTTCCTATCTATACCTTGTGGCTAAGAGCCACTGAGGGACCTCTGCTCCAGATGCTTATCTAATTCCCTTTTGAAGCCGTCCATGCATCTGTGATCCTCTTGTAGGGTTGGAGCGCTATGTTCAGGTAAAGTAAAGGTAAACGATTTCCCTTGCTGGAAATTCAGTCGAGTCCGACTCTAGGGTTGTGGTGCTCATCTCCGTTTCCAAGCCGAAGAGCCAGCGCTGTCCGAATACGTTTCCATGGTCATGTGGCCAGCATGACTAAACACCAAGGCACACGGAATGCTGTTACCTTCCCACCGAAGCGGTACCTGTTTATCTACTTGCAATGTCTTGCTTTCGAACTGGTAGGTTGGCAGGAGCTGGAACTAGAGACGGGAGCTCACTCCATCATGCGGCACACTCGGGTCTCGAACTGCTGAACTACCGACCTTCCACAGCCTGCAGTTCAGCGTCTTAACCACTTGAGCCACCGAAGCTCCTACTTGTAGATAAAATAAAGGTAAAGGTTCCCTTGCTGGAAAGCCAGTCGAGTCCGACTCTAGGGTTGTGGTGCTCATCTCCGCTTCCAAGCCGAAGAGCCAGCGCTGTCCGAAGACGTTTCCGTGGTCATGTGGTCGGCACGACTAAACGCCGAGGCGCACGGAATGCTGTTACCTTCCCACCGAAGCGGTACCTGTTTATCTACTTGCAATGTCTTGCTTTCGAACTGGTAGGTTGGCAGGAGCTGGAACTAGAGACGGGAGCTCACTCCATCATGCGGCACACTCGGGTCTCGAACTGCTGAACTACCGACCTTCCACAGCCTGCAGTTCAGCGTCTTAACCACTTGAGCCACCGCAGTAGTAGAAGGGCCCAAAGAGCGTGCAATGCAGTGCCACATGTTGCCCCCTTTGCTGCCACCATTTTCTGTACTTACATGTTTGTGCTGGCAACAGCCCGATCTAACTTCTGAGAATAACATTGTGCATGCATCTGACAAAGCAGAATCTAGTCCACAAGACGTTTATGCTATGATAAAGATGTTGGTGTTTGACATGCCTCGAGATTCTGCATTGTGTTTGCTGCGGCCGGCTAACTAAGCTGCCCTCCTGGAGTCAAAAACAAAGACTCTTGTGGAGGCGGTCCCAGGTGGGCCAGCCGTGTTGGTCTGAAGCAGGAGAACACAGAGTCCGGTCAGGCACCTTTAAGACCAACAACGGTTTATTCATGGTATGAGCTTTTGTGCACACTTTGTCAAGTACATTGGAAAGGAAGCTAGATTTCAAACTTGCAGATTTCAAACTTCAGGAAAAACAACACACAAACAAACCCTGTGATACGAATGACATTGAGTAAGAATCATATTGCTTTTTAAACTTTATAAATTTACAAAAATTGTCCAACATTCTCAACTTTACAATATTGCAAAAAAGTCCAACATTCTCAACGAGCACCCGGTTGTAAGCCCATTTCAACGGCAGTCTTCCTCAGGAGCAATGTTCCCTCTAAGCTGTGGAGTCTTGTGAGCAAAAATTCTAGTCTGTGAGCTACTGGCATTAAAGTTGTGAGCAAAAAAGTCCAACATTCTCAACAAGCACCTGGTTATAAGCCCATTTCAACGGCAGTCTTCCTCAGGAGCAATGTTCCCTCTTAAGCTGTGGAGTCTTGTGAGCAAAAATTCTAGTCTGTGAGCTACTGGCATTAAAGTTGTGAGCGAGCGATTTGGCTGCTGCAGAAATTAGTTTGCTCTGGAGCCCCATCCTTCCTGAGCTAAGACAAAAATGTGTGAGCCAGAGGCTAAAAAACTGAGCTAGCTCACACTAACTCAGTTTAGAGGGAACAGTGCTCAGGAGTAATCCTGTATTGTAAGGAGGTGTCAGCTTCTTAATCCAGTTGAATATATTAATAGGAGTAAACTTCCTTCAAAATGTCGTGGAAAAAACCATGGTAAATGAAAAGCAACATGAAGCTGAATGGAATATAATTATTTTAAACTTTTAATTATTTAATCTATAGAACTTACTTCTGGTGCCATTATAAGTGCTTATTCTGGGAGCAAGCCAAGCCTCTCTAGGTGCAAAAAGCCTCCTGGATTCAGTTTGTTGCAGAGAGCATTTGCCAGCCATTTGAAAACTGAAGGCTTCTAGCCGGGGAGAATAATAGGACTGGTTTGCTACTACTATAGTGTTCATGGAGAGCATCACCCACCAAAATTGAGGAGGCTTTTTGCTATTACGTTGCACTATGTTTGTAAATTTATAAAGTTTAAAAAGCAGTATGATTCTTACTAAATGTCATTCATATCACAGGGTTTGTTTGTGTGTTGTTTTTCCTGTTGGATACCTGTGATCCTTTCTTGGTTTGTGATTTCAACATCTATAAGTTTGAATTCTAGCTTCCTTTCCAATGTACTTGACAAAGTGTGCATGCACACAAAAGCTCATACCTTGAATAAACCTTTGTTGGTCTTAAAGGTGCCCTCACTGGACTCTAAATTTGTTCTAAAGAACCTTGTGGTACTGGAAGACCCAGGCATAAGCGTCCATGGACCCGATGTGCCTTCACCCGATGTGCCTTGTCCGTGGCTGACAAAGGAAAAGTGTTGTGGAAAATAATATAAAGAGTAGGGTCAAAATGCCATGGAATGCAAGAAGTTCCATCTGTGGCATCTCTGTGCAAAGATGACCACAGTGATCATTCATAGTGGCAGTATCAAGGGATAACATAATCTTCATAGATGTGCTAAAATAATTTCGCATCTGTAATGTGAAGAAAACTACTGCCCCAACCTGTCCGCATATTTGTGTCTCATTGGGTAACTCTTGAATTTAAACAGTAGGCTAAGTATCTGGGGAAAATACTTGCAGTTAGGGATAAAGCGAATTTACTAGGTTTGAGGTGGCTGTTCTATAATAATAATAATAATAATAATAATAATAATTTCGATTTATTGGTCGCTCTTTCCTACACACCTGTGGGCTCAGAGCGATTTACAGTTACTCTCTGAGAATTGGACTAACAATATTCGTGGGGGATAGGAAAGACAACATACAGCATTTTTAATTACACACACATTGCAGCTAGCCGGGGCTTCATCTGCGGGCTGGACCAGTCGTGTTCCGACGACATGTATTCTTGTCGGCTGGCTGATGACGTCAGGGCTTCTTGATGCCGTGCATGTCGTATTATGGCATATAACAGATTACTTGGGAGAGATTGAATTTGTGACGAGAAACAGAAATAGAAAATACAAAACTTTCAAATTTTTCTGTTGCTAAGGAAGAAGAGATGCTAGGAAGCGAAAAGCCGAGTTCTTATTCTTGTATTCACAATGGGACAAAAGCCAATGATTCTGAATTATTGCTATTGTAGGTGGACTCCTATGGTGAGTGCCTGAACAACCGAGAGCTTCCCAGTATGAGGCTGAGGGATACTTCTACAGCAACCACAGAAGATCCTGAATTCATGGCTTTTATCTCCAACTACAAGTTTCACTTGGCCATGGAGAATGCCATATGCCATGACTATATGACGGAGAAACTTTGGCGGCCGATGCACGTCGGAGCTGTCCCTGTGTATCGAGGCTCGCCGTCCGTACGAGACTGGATGCCCAATAATCATTCCATCATTCTCATTGATGACTTTGGGAGCCCCAAAGAACTAGCAGAATATCTCAACTTCCTGGACAGGAACCCAGATGAGTACAAGAAGTACCTAGAATATAAGAATCCCGGTGGCATTACGAACCAGTTCTTACTGGAGAACCTGGAGAGACGTGAATGGGGAGTGAATGACATGACTCGGCCTAATTACCTGAATGGATTTGAGTGTTTTGTCTGCGAGAGAGAGCATGAGAGACTTGAGGCAGAGAGGGAACACAAGAGGACCGGTGGGAAGGTGCCGCCTCCGGAACCTCACATTGCCCAGTTCACGCACATGGGATGCCCTCCACCAGCACCTGGATATGGGAACATCGAGGACATTCCTGCAGGAGACAGGTACTGGTAGTTACGTGGCATCTCCCATAGTTGTTGGTACATTTTGCAACTATAGCTCATCCCACAGAATATTAAAGTTGTTAAATTTGAAATAGAGAATATTGCCAAAATCTACAAACCTCTGACACAGTCAGTACACAGTACGCAGTACAAACCCAGGGACAGGAAACTTTCCCAGTTGAGTGTTCGGCTAAATAAAGCCATTCCTGGTACAGTTACAAACTGCATCTGTGACTTCTCCCTTAGCCACTGCTTGCAATAGGGGAAATGATAATATTGGCCATCCTCACTTGTTTGTTGTAAGGATTACAGCGTGGTAAAATAAGTGAAGCTCTTTAAATATTCAGAAGTACAAATGCCCAGTGTTACTGCCTCACTGACAGCTTTAGAGTGTTTAGGGGTGTACATTCAGCTAAATCCAAGCCAGAAAATATTCGAAAAATACCTTGTCGGTATTTTCCAGATATTCTTTTAGCCGGATATAGATTTGGCCATTTTTAAGCTATCTGAAATTATGACTGGTTACCGAAAATCCTAAAAATATTCGGTATTTTTCAGGACCACTGGATAGTTGAGGTTAAAGGGTATTTAAAGGGATCACAGTCCCTTTAAGCGCCTTCCAGGTGAACTCGCCGCTTGGAGAAGGTGTTTAAAGGGACTGCAAGCCTTTTAAATGCCTTCCTCCCTCCATTGAAAACACCTTATTTGGGAGCCCATAGAATTGGACCCCTGGTCCAATCTGTTTGAAACTTGCGGGGGGTGGGGGATTGAGGAGAGGCACCGGCAGCTATGCTGCAAATTTGGTGCCTCTACATCAAAGAACAGCCCCCCTGGATACCCCTGGATTGATTCTCCATTATACCCTATGGGGACCATTAACTATAACAATCCCCATAGGGTATAATGGAGCCGGAAAAAATTCAGGAATCCCAAATATTTACCAAATCTGAATACCACACTGGTATTGGGAATCGGGAATATTGGGAAATACCAATATTTTTTGGGTTCAAGATACCAGAACCCAAAAAATACTGTGGTTTGTTTTGGACACCCTTAATAGGATCCTTAAAACGGTGCTGCTTTGAGAGTCCCACCCAAGTCCATAGAAAGAACGTAAGTCTAGTTAGTGTTGGCAAAAGAGTATGAGTTTGAACTGGAAATTTCTGGTTCAAATCTCTGCTGAGAAGGAACAGGATGAAAACACTGGAAGGTGCCATAAAAGTCTGTTTTTATTTTCAGAAAGTAATCCAACGCATTTTTTTTTTGAAGTTTGCTGCTCATTTTCACAGTTGTTTTCGTCTTTGTTTTCGTCTTTGTTTTCCTCTGTTCACAGAGGCTTGTTTTTTCTTCCTGCAGTAAGACACCTTTATATGTTTTCCACTTGCTGCCTCTGTGGGGCACGGCGATCAAATCTTGGTTCTGCCGTCAACTCCCTGGCCAGCCACTTTGCTTCCTGCCCACGGAAGTCTCTGTAGTACAGGGCGACAGTCGAATGGTTTGTCTTACAGGATTGTTCCAAGGATTACTGACATGAAAGGTTTGGAATATTCACGTGGCAAGTTTCTTGCTCGTGAAATACGGACTGTCGGATGGGAGGGGGAGGATCCAGGTGTCCCATCCAGCCTCTGCTCTGTCCTTGTCAGCAGAGGGTGAGCCCTGCAGGGCTGGGGCCATATTTCTCCCAGCGCCTCAGTTGGCTTCCCAAGTGCAGGGCCTTCTCCACTGTCCTCCTGCTTCTGCACATCTTAGCTTTCCAGCCAAACACACATGGCCACACGGGGAGCTGCCTCATACTGAAACCAGGCCGGTGCCTCCACCAAGGCCAGTCGTGTCTACTAGAGATGTAAAATTTCTGGAAATTTTGAAGCTCGGAAACCCGTTTTTTTTCCGGGGGAAAATGGAAATTTTTGGAAAACTTGGGGGGAAAATGCTACATTAGCATTTCTTTTGTCTTTTCTAGTTTGAAAGTCATTTTGTTACTTTAGGAACATAAAATATGACTATGGACATTTTTACTTGGCATGAAATTATCACAACTAGCATATTAAAAATATAGTGTATCCAAACAATTATTACAGAATACCCACACACATGCAAAAACAAAACTGAAGCTTTTTTATTTTCTTCTGACAGTAGCACCTCCTAAAGGAAGAAATGCATCTTGTTCTTGCATTGGAGAGTTCAGTTTGTAACCTAGGACTTTCTTCTCCTCAGTGCACAGAAATTACATCAATCTGATACCATATATATATATTTTAGAAATGATTTGGAAAATATTTGAACACCTGGTCTTAAAATATTTTATTCATCATGTTAAAATAAAACGTTCCATAATCAATTTTTTTTTCTTTTTTCAATTTTTCGGAAAAAACCAAAAAGGCTTCAGGGAAAAAACGGGAGGGAAACGGGTGTTTTTTAAAATTTTTCCGGGTTTTTTCCCGGGCCTTCACATCTCTAGTGTCTACTCAGACCAGCAGGGGCTCTCCAGGGTCTCAAGTGAAGGACTCTCACATCACCCACGGTTGACCCCTTTTAACTGGAGATGCTGCAGGGGATCGAACCTGGGAGCTTCTGCATGCAAAACAGATGCCCTGCTGAGCCCCAGACCCAGGCAGAGGGGCTTCAGGCAACAGCACCTAGGGGCTGCCTCTTCCCAGGGTAACCCCACGGGTTCAGTGGAAGAGGTATGAGGGAATGCCAGGCATCTATGCATGCCAGTAGCTCTGCCTTGGCAAGCGCTAAGCCGTCTTTGCCCTTTCTCTGGCGGGTTGTTCCCAAGGCAGGTCAGAGCTACCGTAGGTGTCCGCCCGTCTTGCTTTTTGTCAGTGACAGCCTGATGCTCTCACAGGCCAAACGTTGGAACAGCCAGCGACAAGCACACCCACCTCCTCCTTGAGCTGCTCTGGTGTTTCTGCTTGTGAGGAGAATGATCAAGCCTGTGCCGTCTGTTCAGTTTGATTTGATTTCCCACTTTTTAATCCTAAGATCCTTAGAGAGCCTTGTGACATTTTTTTTAAAGCTGCAAACAGCCTGCACAAAATGCAGAGCAAGACATCAAATCCACGCGATACCTTTTTGTTAGGACACAATATGTTGTGCAAGCTTCTGGGTTCATCAGAACTCCAGAGCCAGTTTGGTGTCGTGGTTTATTTATTTATTCCTTCAGTTTGTATCCCGCTCACCCCCTTAGGGCTCTGAGCGGTTTACATGTTTCAATTCACACAAATCCTAACCTAGGGCCACATACATATAGGGAAAGTGACAAGCCTACCGGCGGCGTCCTCTCTGGCGCTGGTCTTTTTGAAGTTACACTTTCCGGCTGTTGCGATTCCTTTTCCGGGCCTGGGCCACTCGCGCTTTCGCACATGCTCGCTGCGGACTCTAATCTGGGAGAACCAGGTTCGATTCCCCACTCCTCCACTTGCACCTGGCTGGATGACCTTGGGCAAGCCGTAGTTCAGATAAGAGGTGTCCTTGAAAAAGAGCAGTTCCTGTCAAGAGTTCTCTCAGCCCCACCCACCTCCCAGGGTGTCTGTTGTGGGGAGGGGAAGGGAAAGAAGTTTGTAAGCTGCTCTGAGACTCCCTTGGGTAGTGAAGGGCGGGGTATAAATCCAATCTCCTCCTCCTCCTCCTCCTCCTCCTCCTCCTCCTCTTCTTCTTCTTCTTCTTCTTCTTCTTCTTCTTCTTCTTCTTCTTCTTCTTCTTCTTCTTCTTCTTCTTCTTCTTCTTCTTGTCAAGCAGCTATCACAAGAAATGAAGACAGTCAGGGAGGGCAGCGCCAGGCAGGCGCCCATGCCAGGGGGAGCTGACAGGCACCCAGATCAGTTAAATTGCTGCTGCAGGGGGTGGATTCCAGCCCTCCCATCATGGGAAGGTGACAGTGGAGACGCATCTCATTTGTAACAATGAAGACCTGCGAGATCCAGCATTTGTAAAAGACAGCATTCACTTCTCCTTCCCCTTCCCAGTTCCCCATATAGGGGTCCCCCTCCTGCTCTTTCTAAAACATTGTTCTGACGGCGTCCCTAACAGTTCTCTGCCTTGGGTCGTTTTCATTCGAGAGCTGGCAGCCTGGGATCTCGCCCCTTGAGAAGCTCTCTGCGCTTAACACAACCTGCTTGAAAAGTTTTATCTCATTTATTTTTATTCGTTTATTTATTTTGTATATTCACGCCCCGCTTTTCTCTCCAGTGGTAACCCCTCATGACTGACAATAACCTCCTCGCTTCCTCTGTTCATGGCTTTCCACAGCTTTCAGATGCTACAAACTTTGCTTAATAAACCATTGACATGTTGGTTGAACTTACTCTCCTTCTTCCAGCAATCAGCAACCCAGAGCCCCTGTATAAAAGGTTATATCTACCAAAGCAGCATGATGTTTAATACAACAGCCTACTCATGTAAGCACAAGGGATAAAACCAAAGTGCTAGCTATAACCGCCCCCACCCCAAGGACATCCCTCTTAACTTTTTATGTATCGTTACAATGTCTGGTTTTATTTTTAGTAATTTTTAAAATCTGCATTTAAACCCCTACGTGCTGAAAAGAGTATTGCTTGTCCTTATTTGTGGGCAAGAGTAGTTACATAGTAAGAAGCACCCAGGGGTCATTTCGTAGAAAAAGGGGTGCAGGAGCTCATTAGCATAACTCATTAGCATAACTTATTTGCATATGCCACACCCCCTGACATCACCGGAAGTGTGTCAGAAGGCAACACCCACCGCTCAGGCTCAACTGGACTGTTTTGGATTGCTAGCTATTGGGGGGTGGGGGGGAGCGTGCAGATCTGTCCTCGCAGAGGATGGAGAGCTTGTACCTGAATAAAACCTGGTCTTAAAGGTGCCACTGGACTGTTTTGGACCAGGGGGCCGGGGGGAGCTCTGCAACTTACCTGGCTGCTTCTTGCTATGACTGAGGGCTGCTGGGAGCAGGGGGCGGGGCTTGTTGCATGTTGCCACCCCCTGGGCTCTTTACTGCCGGAGCTCCGCTCCTGTGCGCTCCGGCAGGAAATGACCCCTGGAAGCACCTAACCTGGTGACATCCCAAACAGCGGGTGGCAGCAGAGAGCATTAAAGAAACCGGACTGGCTGTTTCTCAGAATAAAGAGGTTGAATATCAGCCACGCAAATACTTTATCGTCCGTCACCTGCTGCAGCTTTTGCCCCCCATGTCGTCATACCTGCAGGTTGCACTCCGTTCCCACAAATATTTTCTATTTGAATTTGTCTCTGTGGATTGCTGTTGGGGGAGGAGGAGGAGAGACGCTGCTTAAGACCCTTTTACTTTGTTATGGTTTGCGGCAACCATTTTCTTGTCTGTGTTTCAGCTGGAAAGAGATGTGGCTGCAGGATTACTGGCAGAGCTTGGATCAAGGTGAGGCCCTCTCGGCTATGATCCGTCACAACGAGACGCATCAGGGGAGATTTTGGGATTATATGCACAAAGTCTTCTTGAAGAGAACCCGGCAAAATTGACAGTTGCGTACACAGCTTTTTTTCAGTATTACGTGTGGGTCAAGGGGAGGGTTGCCTGTCTGCGCCAGCACCAGCGTTGCTGTCCCTGAAACCGCTCAGGATTCATCCTTGTGCACCTGGAATGCTGCCTGCAAGGACTCCTGTTTTCAAGGCTCCAAGGAGGAGCTGTTTTGGCAGGTGTCACTTGCGGTGGCTTTACAATGAACAAGCCTCTTCTCGTGGCCGAAGAAAAGTGTTGTGTCAGCTGATTCTGGAGGAGCCCGAACAGGATTACTGTTTGTACCAAATTACTTGGAACTGAATCCATTTGGGATTGCCAGGCAGGTCCTACATGGCCGCATTTTAAAGAATTCAGTATTCCTCAATTTTTTTAGTATATTTTTAAAATTACCAGTTGCTGACCACTCCTGCTGCGGTGCTTTTATTTTGCAATGCTACCTCAGATTAGTCAGAGGGGATTCGTATGTTTCCCGTTGGGATGAACTTGTTGAATAACGACTACAGCTCCTCAGTCTTTCCTTGGACTCCCTCCATTCAGTTACCAGACAATTGAAGAACAATTGAAAAGGTCTATTTAAGTATGATTATAACAGTACAGTATAACAGGAGCTGCGGTGGCTCAAGTGGTTAAGACACTGAACTGCAGGCTGTGGAAGGTCAGTAGTTCAGCAGTTCGAGACCCGGGTGCCGCATGATGGAGTGAGCTCCCATCTCTAGTTCCAGCTCCTGCCAGCCTAGCAGTTCGAAAGCAAGACATTGCAAGTAGATAAATAGGTACCACTTCCGGTGGGAAGGTAACAGTGTTCCGTGCGCCTTGGTGTTTAGTCATGCCGGCCACATGACCACGGAAACGTCTTCGGACAGCGCTGGCTCTTCGGCTTTGAAACGGAGATGAGCACCGCAACCCTAGAGTCGGGCTCGACTGGCTTTCGAGCAAGGGAAACCTTTACCTTTATAACAGTACAGTCTGTTAGAGCACAATGTGTTTGTTCTGTTCAGTTTGCGGGTATTCTTCCACCCGGAGAGCTTCCTGATTACTGCTCATATTTGACTGTTCCTCGCTGTAGCTGTGCCTTTAGGTTGCCATGCCTTAACGCCCCGCCATCTAGAGTTTTGCAAGGGAGGTACCTTCAGATTCTGACAGTATGCGACTGTGGTGCTGGTAGTGTAGACACCCTGTGTCATGTGACCTTTGAATGCAATTACTTTTCTGAGTCAAGAAAACTTTTAATTCTTCATTTGACCCAAAATATAGATCGGATGGAGAAGCTACCTCCTTTATTAGAAGATAATAACAAACCTATCACTCTTTTACCTGCAGAATTTTATGCATCCGTGATAGATTTCCGCAGCCATTCCAAATAGGGTCTAGCTTTTTCTAGTATTTTAGTAATCTGCTTAGAACTAATAAGTTAAGAAGCAGTGTGAGATAGAGAGAGAGCTTTTAGTAGGGTGATGCTGATGGCTACCGGAAGTGAATTGGAACAGTAACAGTGAAACCGGTTAGAAGAGCTGAACAACAAGAGTTTGCACTGGTTATGTTCTTTAACTGATTAGGTATCTTTTGCTTTTCCTATTCCCCAATGTGCATTTCTGTTTGCAAAATTCTCTGCTTGGCCTTTCTTCATTTTATAAGCATCATACAAGTCCAGTTTTATGCACTTTGTATGTTAAGAGCTCCTGTAACTATTTTTAATCATGTCAGTTTGTACTTTTCTAGCAATTGGGACTCATTAATTAATCTTTGTATAGGCAGTTGCTCAGTAAGAAGTATCTGCACATTTCTACTGGTCCTGGACATGTTCCGACCATCTGGATTAGTTTTCTGTCCCCAGGAGTAGGGGTCCCCCTGGGCATTGTGGTGCCCATCAGTACCAAGTGTTTCAGGAAGTGTGGGAGGGCCTGGTGGGGCTGTTACTCAGCAGGACATCTGATTTGCTCCAGAAGATCTGATTGGCTATGCAGATTAATATAATTTCAGCAGCAGTTGACACCAAGCTTTGGCTTTATTCTCTCTCACGCCTCTTTCCAATGTACTTTCCCCTCTTCTTCCCTGCACTGGGGTTTCCTCTGTGGATGTGGTTCTGCCTCCTGGGGCAGCCATTTTGTGGTTGGCTCCTCCTCCCATGGCAGCCATTTTGTGTCAGAATTCTGAAGGTGCCCACAAGGCTGAAAGGGGTTGGGGATACCTGCCCTAGATGGTTAAGTAAATGAGGGCAGGGCCAAGATGGGTGTCAGACTCTGGGGCAAGTTACTCTCGACCACACTGTCTTTGGCAGTGAAAGGCTGTAATGAGATACAAACAAGTTCCAGGCATTAACAGTACTGTGTCAGTTCTAATGCTTTTATTTATTTATATTTATTTATACCTTCAGTTTCTACCCTGCTCGAACCCCACCCATGGGTCTCTGAGTGGCTTACATAGTTTGTATTACCCCTATCTATGGGCACATATATATATCGTATTAGGGGCGGGACTACCTAACGGCACTCGGTGGGATTCAGTTGATGTGTCTTCCGCTCGTCTCGGCTTCTGGTGGGTACAATCAAAGATATAGGTAATTCAAATGCAACCCCTCCTAAACTCCATGCATACGTCACATTCACCCCGCCTAGCTCCAATGTCTCTAACCCCTCTTTCACACAGGAAATGTATGGGTCCATTATCTTCTAAGCAAGCTGGCACTAGAAGATTCAAGGATGTTCCTCTGTGAAGCAGAGAAAGGCTCGTCTTCAGGGTTACGCTTCTAAGAGATAGTGCAGCCACACACTCCACACTCACACCCCCTCCTAAGGAATTCCCCTTCCCCCCAGCATCCGTGGCAAACAGGCAAAGCAAGGTTTGACATTCTGCACTCCCCCCAAGCCTAGTTCACCAACCCAGCTTGAGGGGGTGCCGCTTGTGAAAAGCAGGTACCGACTTTGCAGCCTTAACGTGCTTAGATTCCACCCGTTCATTATGAGATGGGTCAAAGTCTTTCCATTTGACTGGGTAGAACAGCTTTCCCCTCTTCAGTTTAGCATCAAGAATGTCCTCCACTTCTTGGTGGTGCTCTCTGTCCACCATCAGGGGAGGAGGATCAGGAGGATGTCGTTGCCACTTCGAGGGTCCACGGTCATCCTTCAGAAGAATGAAACACAGGATGGACGTGGCGCGAGCTTTTAGGCAGTTCCGCTTCCACAGTCACTTTATTAATAAGGCACACTACTTTGAACGGCCCAACATATCTCCGTCCTAGTTTTCTCTCTG
This sequence comes from Gekko japonicus, assembly GCF_001447785.1. Taxonomy (NCBI): domain Eukaryota; kingdom Metazoa; phylum Chordata; class Lepidosauria; order Squamata; family Gekkonidae; genus Gekko; species Gekko japonicus. The sequence goes on along the minus strand of NW_015170382.1, from coordinate 7,712 downwards.
GCTGCAAACCCCTGAGGTTCTTTGTGGAAATGTACATGGAATCCCCAGGCTTGAAGTCCCACTTGCCCCCCCCCCCTGTCAGCGTAATATTTGTAGGTCTCCTTTGCTTTGTCCACAAGGGGGACAATACCGTTAAGAGAATGACAGTGTGCGAAAACATCAAAAACTGTTAAATATTTGGGGCTACACCTGTCTTGAGAAAATTATGTGTTGTTTAAAGACAATTACAAAACTGCACGGACAAAACTGCTTATACTCGGAATTAGACTTTGGTGCACGCACGCGAAGCTTCTACCCATATTTACACTTTGGTGCACGCCAATGTTCCCTCTAAGTTGTAGATTCTTGTGAGCAAAAATTCCACTTTGTGAGCTACTGGCATTAAAGCTATGAGCAGTGATCTGACTACTGCATAAATTAGTTTGCTCTGGAGCCATCCTTCCTGAGCTAAGAGAAAAATGCGTGAACCGGAGGCTAAAAAACTGTGAGCTAGCTCACACTAACTCAGCTTAGAGGGAACACTGGTGCACGCACCCAAAAGCTTCTACCCATATTTACACTTTGGTGCATGCACGCAAAAGCTTCTACCCAAATTATACTTTGGTGCGTGCACATGAAAGCTTCCTAAATGCTCAAGGACTGTCTGTTTGATGATTTGTTCTGAAACTTCCCCGGGTATACACGTCCAGCTGACGGGTCAGTAGTTACCCGGCTCCTCCTTTCCCCCCTTCTTGAACATGGGGACACGTTTTGCCCACCTCCCATCTTCAGGCACCTCATCTGTTCTCCCAAGAATTCTCAAACATAATGGACAGAGGCGCAAAAATTACATCCGTCAGTTCTTTTCGCATACCTGGATGCAGTTCATCTGGTCCCGAGGACTAGGTGTTCATGTACGACCCCTGTGCTGATTCCAGGCTGCACCTCACTTCCCTCGTCATGTGCTCCGTTTCTGCCATGCTGAGCACCATTTCCCTCACGCGAGAAGACTGAGGAAAAACAGGAACTGAGCAGTTCTGCCCTCTCTTCCTCACCTGTTGCAATGGTACTTTCCTGTCCCCGCAATGGGCCTACCGTATCCTTGCTCTTTTTCTTTCTTTGAACACAAGAAAAGAACCCTTTTTTGTTGTTTTTAGCATCTCTCGCTAGCCTAAGCTCATACTGAGGTTGAGCTTTCCTAACTTTCTGTCCAGATGCACTAGTTATTCTTTATATTTGTCCTTGGTTATAAGGCCCCCCACCTTCCACCTTCTCAATAAAGAGTCTTTTTTATTCCCCGAATCTTTAGAAAGCTGTTCATGGAGCCAACTTAGGTTCTTTAGGCTCCTCCCGTTTTTCCTTCTCCTAGGAACCGTTTGTGGTTGTGCCTTCAGTATTTTGCTTTTAGGGAACTCCCATCCCTCTTGAACTCCCTTCTCCTGAAGTATTTCTGATCATGGCATTCTACCCAGCATAAAATTAAGTTTGTCAAAATTTGTTTTCCCGAAGTCCAACCTATATGTCTGACCACGTACAGCTTTTCCCTTCCCCAAGACTGTAAATTCCAAAATGACATGGACCCTACTCCCCAGGGTGCCCACTCCTTTCACTTGGTCAACCAGTTCTTCCCTGTTGGTCAGAATCAAGTCCAAGATGGCAGATCCCCTTGTTTCCCTTTCCACTTTCTGGAAAATGAAGTGATCAGCAAGAAAAGTCAGGGATTTATTGGACCTTTCATTTTTAGCAGAGTTGGACTTCCAACAGAGATCCGGGTAACTGAAGTCTCCCATGACCACCATGTCCCATCGTTTTGAGAACTTTGGAATCCTGCCCCTTCCAGTGCCAGGTGTGGGAGCAGAGCTGTGTGGATCTGCGCTTTCTGGCCTCGGGCAAGCCAGACATCTGCTGGGTCATCTCACAGAGAGACAGCAGGAGCCCCGAATGGCAGAATTGCCTTTGTGTACGTTCCCCCCATCCCAATTTAAGACCTTTGGTCCTCTTCAGTGCCACCCCACTGTGACCCAGGAAGTGCATAGAGGCTGGAGGTTCACCTTCCAAGGGAAGAGCCAATGAAGAGAAGGACACCTCCCATGTACAGGAGTCCCTCAATGGGTCCCCTCCACCTGTTACACCGGTTAGACTCTCCTTCTCACCTTTGGGGAGGTTCCATGTACTGTGGAAATGGTGTGGTTGTTGGGGTGGACACCCGTTGGGCTTTGGGGCAAATGCCCAACTTTGCCTCTCTGGAACTGGCTGTGTTTGGAGGAGTCCCAGACATCTGTGGCAATGGAGGTAAGAGATGAGCCCGCGTGCTGCATTGGACTAGAATCTGAGAACTCCACATTCAGATCCCCTCTCCTGCCAGGGAACCTCGCTGGCGGACCTTGGGCCAGTCACTCTCGCCTCTCAGCTGAACCCACCTCCTAGGGTGGTTGTGAAGTTAAAAGGGAAGAGATGAGAATGATATAATGCGCTCACCGTTGGGGTGAGAGGTGGGGTAGAAATGAAGTCCACGAAACAAAATACAATGCCGTCTAGTCCACCTCAACAGGGACCTTCGTCTCTCCCTTCGGTGGGCTCTTGGTGGAGGTGGTGGGAGCAAATCTGCCCAGCGTCCCTCTTGGGTCAAGGACCCTCCAGTATGCCCACAGATGCTGTGAGAATACAGTGCCTCGAGAATCAAACCAAGTTCATGCTCTTTTGAGTAAAAAAGTTTTATTTCTACTAAAAATGAACAACCAACAACAGCAACAACAACAGCAACATAATAGTAGAAAGAAAACCTTAATAGTTAGTGGAAGTTATCATAATCGGAACGATGAATACTAAACGATCAACAATCTTAAAGAAGCCTTACCATAGCTAACATGAACAACAGCTATAACAAGCAGACAGCTTCAGAAGTAAGCAACGGTCCCCTCATGCACGAGTGCTTGGATGCTCGGGATCCGCCTGCTCCTCAGAGGGGTGAGGGTGCACACGCCCCCGGTGCTTCCTAATCCAGCCTCGCAGATGAGTGCTGACGGTCCTCCGTTTCCTTTCTCCAACTGGAGCTGGACTGGTTTGGGGTCTCGGATGGGGAGACCAGCTAAAGACATGGCGGACCCACTGCAGGAGGTTGTTGATGGACCGCCGGGAGGTCGTGGGTGCCGATGGACAACTGGAAGCCGGGGTCTCTTGCTCTCCGCCCTTCCTCACCGTCTGGCCCTGCGTGAACAAGAGAGGGGGAGGCCCATGACTGAACTCGTCCCAACTGCCTTGGCTCCTCATGGAGGGATTCTGGCAATCGCAGTTCTACGAAGGAAATCTGGGGTCTCTCGCCAAGCTACGTGGTACCGCAGACGGGGTGGGGGGAGGGAGGTGGCCTGGTGGCTGTTCCAATGTCCAGCCATGTGGCGGGAGGGCCTTGGGGAGTGTAGCCAGTGGTGACCAATCACCCATCTATATGGGCGGGAGGGAGATGGGCCAGCCAATCAGCATCCTGCTCAGCCAGGTGGGGACGTGGGAGGAGGGGAGGCTGAGGATGTCCTCAGGCTACTCTGCTCCTCACACAGCTGGTTTACTCTGGGGACAGACCGAGTCAGTTACTCCTAGACTACTCCGATCTGTTTGGATCTCCTGCACATTTCCAACTCTGGGATGGGCTGTGGATCCAGTTGGCTCGTGTCTGAGAAGTCACACTGAAGGGCCTGTGAGGTACTTTCTGTCCCACTGCGATGTGAGCAAGAAGCTGCATGCAGGGTGGGGCAATGCAGACTGGAGCAGTCTCTCTTCTCAAGGAGAAGGGGCCGAATTTGGGTGGCAGGAGGGAAGGGCGGGTCTGGGCAAACGAGGTTGACTTTGCCCGTCGCTTTGCCTGAGGAAGTCGTCTCCCGGCCCCCTGCAAATCACACCTTGATGCTCCTACTCTGTGGACTCTGGAATTCGAAAGGCAGCAGCTGCTTATCTTAAAAGATTCGGTCTTGTACATTTCAGTTCACCAGCTAAGCCATTTTAGGGATGTTTTCAAACAAATCTCTACACAACAAGGACTAGAATATCTTTGAAGTGGCAGCTGACGTCCTCCAGACTTCATATATCCCACACAAAACGAACAGCCTTAGGAATAAAGACACAGGCTAGTAGCATTGGGCCTTTTGGGGGTTGGTTTTTGCTAGAGGCTAGATTTGCAACCCAGCATGGGTCCTTTCCGCTGGAAGGCAGTGCCGGCGGAAGAACTGCCCTACTGAATTCGACAGATTTGCGGAATTGGGAGCTGCCTCAAGGGCTGCATAGAACTCCTGCATCCAGGAGCAGTCTCTCTCTCAACAACTGGAGTTGGGCGCAAGCAATAAGAGAAGGCTGACACTACCGTGCCCTGCTCCAGAGCTTCCCTGAGAGATCTGACGGGTTTCTTTCGGAATGCGGGAAAGGTTCAGAGTGATGGGACTCGGAGGCACGTTACCTTCCTCCTGTTGCTATCCCTGTACTTCACGTTCCACAGTCCCCGTTTCATAGACCTCCCAGAACTTGCCTTCTGGGTCGATAGGGTTGGCACCTACCTTGCTGTTTTCTCCTGATGATTTCTCCCGGCCGGGCAGCAGTGGCCCTCGGTCAGGGCAGGGCTTCAGTTTGGCCTCTTCCTTCCCGGGGTCGGCCTCCACCCCTTCCTTTCATTGGCTGGCTTTGTCTTCCGTTGTAACCCCGACCTGGCCGCTGGCGTCACAGCTGCCGGGGTGCTCTGGGGGATCCTCGTCCTTTGGCTCGCAGGAGGGGAGGTAGACGACGATGCGGTAGCGGCGATGGAAGGCCACGGAAGCGCCAGAGCCCTGGAGGAGGAGCCTCCATCGTCCATCAGGTAGCCAGCCTCTTCCTCTAAACAGCTACCTTCTGGAGGCCCTGGCCCTGGGGTCTGGGGGCTCTCTGTCGCCTGCCCATCACTCTCCTGGCTGGCAACAGAGGCAACCTGGAAGGGAAAGAAGGAAGATTTGGAATCAAAAGCTTCAGGCGATTCAGACTGGGTTTTGTCGGGTGATCAATGGCAGGAGTTACAAAGCCCTCCGTCACCTCACTGCAATATCCCCTAGACGTGAGGATTTTGAGATTTCAGAGTTGGAGCCAGGGGAGGGCAGGGTTCGGGGACAGGAGGAGCCTCCGCAGGGCAGAACGGCGTCTAGTCCACCCTCCAAAGCAGCCGTTTTCTCCAGGGGAACTAATCTGTGTACTCAGGAGGGAGCTCAGGTGGGGATGGATGAGCTTGTTGCGGCCATTCGGTAGGTGTGGCAGGGTCTGAGTGGGCGTAAGGCAGCTTCCACAGGCTGACCTGGTTTCCCAGCAGGGGTTTGGAAGGAAGTGGGGCCCCTTTCTCTGTGGCCAGAGGTGCCACGATTTCCACGCAGGAGGCCCAGGTTCAGTCTATAGGATCTCAGGCAGCACACATTGTTAAAGGTCAGCCCCTGCCTGCAGCACCAGAGTTGGCAGGACTGAAGCCGGGCGGACCAGGAGGCCGACTCTGCAGAAAGCAGCTCCAGATGCTTCCGGAAGGTCCTGTGGCTCAGCGGGAGGGCACCATGGATGGAGTGCACAAGGGTTAACCCGGGCACCACGGAGAGCCCAGGCGCGGGGAGTGGCTTTCTGTGCCCCAGATTTGGGAGAGTCCCCACAGGTCAGAGGAGAGAAGACTACCGGGATGGGCCCTCGGACGCCACATTGGGCAGCTTCACAGGAAGATCTGTGTCTTCTCTCCAGTGATGTCACTGATTCATAAGAGAAGAAAGATGGAATGGTGTAACGGATTTATAAGAATATTTTGCCACCCGGAGCTGAGCCATTTGAGATTGGGTCCCTTTGGCCAGCTGAATCTCTCTGGCCGTCCTCTTATGCCAATTGCATTTCTGTCCATACCTCCCCCCCCCCCCCCCAGCATCTCAGCCTGTAGACGGAGAGTCCAAACATTCCTTACCATTTCCTCAGCCATTATTTTGCTGGCTGTTCGAAGGATTTAATCAACGGAAATATAGATTTCCCCGGCAGTCAACCGTTGAGCCCAAGTCTCAGTCGACCGTTGAGCCCAGACTGGCCACCCAACTGACTGGGCAGGCCAGGTTCCGAGTCGACATCACAATAAGTTCTGGATTTGTTCACCGGTGAAGAATCTATCCCGACTGGCCCTGCTTTGCTAACCCACAAGACTGGAAGGAAACAGATGTCAACACCTGATGCTCGAAGGGAAGCAAACTTTGAGCGCGGAAGGCTTGCACCCCTGGTTGGCTTGCTCCCGTCAGAGGGTCTCGCTCCAAGCGCAGGGTACCTTCCCCCTCCCTGCCTGTGCGGTGAGCCTTTGCACAGAAAGTATATGGCAGAGACGACCTGCTTCTGCTGCACTCATTAGACTTGATCCTTCTGGGGGGAACCTTGTTGAGCCTGTTTGTTGTGGGACTCTGACACAAAGACCAAAAAACCCTCCTGTTCCTATGACGTGAAACTTATGAGATGTGCTGCCACAAGAGATGGAAATGGTTGCTAGTTTAAAATATGTCAGGGAAGAAGCTGGTGGTGGAGGAGGGATCTCTCTGGCAGTAGCCGTGACGTTTCAGTGGAGCCTCCATTCTCAGAGGCAGTGGCCTCCCTGATGCCAGCAGTCGGGAGGCCCCTGCGAGGAAGGCCTGTTGCTTCCTCTGGCCCAGCTTTTCCCTGCACTTCCAGAGGCCTCTGGAGGGGCCCGGGTCTCCTGCATCAGGACTGTTCTTCTGTTCTAATTTCCGGTTAATATGATTAAGATCTGAGTTTCTTTATGGCAAGATGGAAGAAACATGGTGCTAATTTTGCTCTCTGTTGTCGTGAGAAAAGTGTAGCTGCACGTGTCTGTGAATGCGTTTACCCGTGCCACCCACACTCCCCCTTTGGTTCGTGTGTCCCCTGAGTGTTGCCTCCTTACCAAAGGCAGAGACACTCCTTACCACTAAGTGCTGGCAGAGACACTCAAAGGTCTCTTCTTAAAATAAAACTTATCTTTATTAAAAGAAAAATATTCAAAGATTTACCAACACAGTGGACTCCTATTTCCTAAATGCTGATAGTGAAAACACAGACAATAAACATGCAAGCAAAGCCCTCCCCCCAAAGCATGCAGAAAAACAAAAGGCCTTCCGGGCTGACCCCCAAAGTCTCAGGAGAGTAAAACCTCTCCTGATCCTTCAAGAGCCAGCGAAAGGTCTGTTGAGACTGACTAGCATTTATACCAAATGATCAAAGAGGTCCCCCAATAATTAGATTACAGTTGTAAATTAACATTTTGAAGTTTTACAGGAGATTGCTTCCCTGTGTCTCACACAACAAAAGTTACATTTTACAGGATCAATACAGTGTCATTGTTTTTTTTTTCTGGTGTTCCCACATGGGAGATAAACTGTTCTTTGATGTTATCTCTGAGATGGAAGTGGGGTGTGTGAATCTCTCTATCTCAGGAGTTAGTTTGCCTTCCGGATTGAAGTCTGTCACTGCCCAAATGGCCTTTCCTGCCAGCTGCAGTTTATTGCCTAGGAAATTGTGGGTCTCACACCTGTGGAAATTTACATTGATTCAGATTCTAGGAATGGAATGTGTGAACTTTTGTGTGCGTGACCAAGAAAGAGATTTGCTTGGGACAAAGGGCTTGCAAAGAATCATGGTTTTGTTCAGTGAAGCAGGGACAAAAAAGGGAAACAAAACTAAACCTAACAAAGGAATCCAAAACCAAACAAAGGTTTAGTGGA
>NW_015170381.1:83339-145434 GCF_001447785.1 Gekko japonicus | reverse complement strand
GTTCACACTAGCTGATAGCCTCCATATGAGTAGCTCATGTGGCCTGGAGACACTGTCAGGGAGGACTGCTAACAGTGCTGTTACACAGATGCTGTTTACTTGAATCTGAAACCCCATGTTTGGGGTTGCTCTCTGCGTGGATCATTATGCAATTGCAGAGCCTCAAAAATGTGGTGGTACCTTCACAGAGGTCATACTGGGTATGGTCTCAGGATCCACATGGAGGCACCACTTCACAGGGGAATCATACTCAGCTTCAAAGAAAGCAGGGCACTAGCTTCTGCGAATCAGTCGAGTGACTTGCCCTGGATTATGAAGGAGTGAGCTGGTTTTTCATATATCGTCATTATCACCAATTTCAGTTTTCTTTATTTTCATTGCTGTCCCTAATGATCCTTTCATTTCTTTCACACCCTTTGCTCAACCACTGGCTACGTTGGTGGTGTGCTGAGATAAAAGAACTACATTGCTGGTAGCTAAAGGAAATCTGTGCTCACCTAATCTTTTATATAACAAGAAAAAAAATCACTGTCCTGTATCCCTTCAAAGTGTCACTTGACTAGGGATGTAAAAGAATGTCTCATGTTCATCAGCACTGTCATTTTGAATGGTTTTTTCAAGCCATGGGACAGATCCTCAACCATCAAATATGCTCGACTCCCATGTGATGTCTTGAGAGGATGACAGGAGTCCATGGAGATGTCTGTTTCTCTCTCTCTGTCTCTCTCTTTGGTATTTACAATGGATTGTAAACTGTTTTCTTCTTTTTGTCCTCTGGCGTTTTCAAAACATTCCTTCTCTATATTTGTTTCTTTCTTTTGTGATCCTCTGTTGGGTGTTTTCATTTTTTTGTGGTTCTTTTCAATTAACTCACAAGGGTGGGTCCTATTTTTGGCTATTGTTTACTGCAGAACCTTTCTAACTCGCATGGATTTTTTTAAAAGCAACTTTGACTTGGTTTCTCTCAGGAGCTCAAATCAAGTCTCCCCTTGTGATAACATAAAGCTATTCTATTCCATAACATCATGGTTTATGCTTCATAAGATACTGATGGTTTTTAAAGAAGTTTACTTTGACAGGAAAGTCATTGCATAGGGAAGAGGGTGTTGATACTACTGATGCTGACAGGACTCTCCCTTGAAAAGCCTGATTATTTGAGGTACATGTAGAAGACAATAAATGGATTCCACACTTTGGAAATGCAGACAGAGGAGAGCCATACAGAAGAACCATGACCAAACTGATTCCAATGCTTGTGGATCGACTGCCAAGAAAATCAAGAGTAATTAGAGCATGCAGAAAGTTTATATATGACATTTAAGGGCAATGACCAACAGAGTTGCCAGCCCACTGGTGGGAGTAGAGCATCCCCCACCCTCAGCTGGTATTTTCCATCACCACTTAGAGTGGTAGTGTGAATAAAACAAAGGCTTGCTAGCCAACAGGGTGACATCACTGCAGATTTTCCTCCAGAAATGACAGTAGTCTTCTCTAGGAATCTCCAGAAATTCAATCATTTTACCATAGAGTTTTTGTGCAATTCTGGATTTTCCAGAAGTGACATTATACCATTGGCTGGCAGAACCCCCATGTTCCTTCCCGCTCTATCCTGCTGGTTACGAGCCTAGACCTGGCAACCCTAAACCAATAACATTCATTCACATACATCTCCAACTAAGTAGCAATTCCTCCCTTACCTCCATTGAAATACAAAGTATCCTAACACACCAATCATGCACAAAACACAGGCTCCACTGACAAGTTAAAGAATATTGGCAACCACTGTTCCTTCTGATTAAAAATTAATCTGGTAATGGTGATCAGTTTAAAAGCTACAGTGACTAGAAAGCAAAGAGCATATGAAATGGCAAAGCATGGCATATAGCAACTGGTGCCATTCAGATAATATCATATAACAGAACACATTCTAACTGATTTGTAAAAGGTTTTTTTTTAAGTAATTGACAAAAACAACATTTGCATAAATGTGTCACTGAAAATTGGAGTCTCAGGAAAGAATTCAGGGACAAGCAAAGTAGGGCTCATTGAAAATTAAATAATGTACAAAAAGCCAAAATCGTAGAAGTCCAAGGATACCTGGGTTTGACAGTGTCTGAAGAATGCTAAGAATTATTAAGATAATTTCTGTGTTTTGGGTACATCACCCCGAATTTTGGGTGGGACCCCCCATATGGAGAGTGTGGGAGGGGGATTAAGAAGCAGCCCTACCAGAAATGGCAGTTCAGTTGTAGAGTGGAGGGAGAATTAAATCAGGACCCCAAGAGTCATTATGGAGCAGAGTTGGGAACCGGCTGCTAATAACAGCACACTCAGTTATCAAGATGGAGCAGAGTTGGGAACCGGCTGCTAATAACAGCACACTCAGTTATCAAGGCTTACAAAAGTTGGGAACCGGCTGCTAATAATAGCACACTCAGTTATCAAGGCTTACAAAAGTGTGAAGATCTGCTTAGCAGTAGTAAGAAAATCAGGAAATGGGTATGACTACAGGCAATAGTTAAAAGGCAGAGGCAGGATGGTGGCTGAGAAAAAAATAAGGGTTTGTTGGTGGATTAGCAGCACACTCAGTTATCAAGGCTTACAAAAGTGTGAAGATCTGCTTAGCAGTAGTAAGAAAATCAGGAAATGGGTATGACTACAGGCAATAGTTAAAAAGCAGAGGCAGGATGGTGGCTGAGAAAAAAATAAGGGTTAATTTGTTGGTGGATTAGCAAGCAAGTAAGGCCTGGTATCTCCACAGCCTAAGGAGACTAGAACCACAAAGAGGGAAGAGCAAAGAAGGGAACATTGCAGGCTGCCCCAGCAGGAACAACAGAGGCATGGCTACCTAAGGCCCAATCCTGTTGTAAGGGGGTAAGAATATGAGGTAGGAATTAGAGACTCGCCTCGTTTTTTGGTGGAGCCTGGAGGGAGGTGGACTAAGTTTAGGATTTTGGATTATGAAGGGCATATGAGTATAATACAGATAATGAAAATTACTAAAGTACTTTGGGGAGGGTAATGCAATGGTGCTTCTTAAACTTGCCATGTTGAGGACATAAAGGCCGAGTTCAGACTGTCAGTTTGCCCCAATATAAGCGCGTGTGATGAACATTTCACAAGCGGATTAAAGGGGCCGTTCACACAGGCACATCTGTCCGGCATTCCCACCTGTACTCAACCCATCTTGTAATGCTTCCCTCCCGGGTTTAAAAGATACCTGGTGAAAGTGGTAGCAAACCCTGGATAGCCCATTTATCCCACTTCATTCCGCTTCCCGGAGATGTGAATGCTAACCGCTAAAAGCTGGGAACAGCCCGCGTTAACAATGTGCACCGGCTGTTCACGCTAACTGACCTCCTAGCTTCACTCTGGCACTAGGAAGGTGCAGGTGATTGCCTTGAAGAAGGGGTAGTGATGTTGCTGGATGTGCCTATGGCCCACAGCAGCTGGATCCTGCCCTATTTGCCGCTGTGCCTAGGCATCTGCCGTGAGGAAAATGCTGCTTACAGCTGCACCTCCGGGCCAACAGTGTGAACACTCCCTCGCACCTCCTCCTGGTATGCTTCCGCATCAGTCCACGCGGTGTGACGGGGAAAACCCAGAACAGTTTGTTTTGGCTCTTTTTTGCAACAACTCCCTCCTGTTTCCAACTGGCAGTCTGAACTCAGCCAAACTGTATCTTAATCTGACCCTGGGATTATCTCCATGGGGATGAGGCCTCTGATACAGGAAGCTTCACAGTAGAAGACATCTCTGTATTCAGATTCTTCTCCCTACAATACTTCTACAGCTAAGGGAAACACGTATTTGGCACTACACAGATTGAACCAAACTATAACTAGATATCTGAATAGTTTGTCCTTTATAAAGAGCCACTCAAGACAGGCCTGACTAAGATTACACTGCATAGGGAAGAGGGATAACGCTTTCTCTCAAAGCCATTTCTCCAATATTTTGGTATTTTTGCATTTGCATGCACGTGCAAGCATGTGTGTTTGTTCGTGCATCAAAGTCATTACAACCTCTGGTGACTCCTGCTGGGGCACGGAGGACATTCAGAGAAATGGCTTGATAGCTTGCCCCTGCCTCCCAGCCCTGGTATTCTCTGGAGGTCTCTCATCCAAATACTTGCCAGGGTCGGCCCTCCTTAGCTTCCAAGATCTGATGAGATCAGGCTTGCCTGGACTATCCAGGTCATGGCCCATTTTCCCAATCTCAAATGGCAGCTGGGGGAGGAGATCTAATGCTGAAAAGACCATGGGGGTGAAAAACTACCTTGCACCTCAGTCCCTTTTGAATCTGGACTCTTACAGCTTTTTATTAAGTAAAATATGATAGTTATCCAATTTTCTAGCATCTCACTAGATTCATCACTTAGTCAGGGAGGCCATCATATCTGTGTGTATGTCTGGAAGAGTGAGTTGTCAGTCTTGAAAATACTATTTGGTCAGAATAATCAATACAATCCTGAGAATTATTCACTTGCAAAACTATCTAGGATATTTGCATGCACACAAAAGTGTATACCCTGAATAGAACTTTGTTGGTCTTAAAGGTGCCGCTGGACTCAAACTCTGTTCTGCTGCTTCAGACCGATATGTCCACCCACCAGAAACTATCCTAAGTCTTTGCGTGGTTGATTTTGTAGCAATACCCACTGCCTCAAAGCAGTGTCTATATCACTGAATCAGTGCTGCAAATCTGCTGTGAAATTGCTTGAAAGCTGCATGCTGGAATGAAGCATTCTGCCATAAAGCAGACTACTAAAAATGAAATGCAAAAAGACCCAACAGATAATAGCTCTACATTAAAGTATCATGTTCAATTCCATTTTTACAGGTTAGATTCTAATACTCAACAAGGAAAGTGAAGTGACGGTAAAGCTTCTCAATGCTGAAGATGTAGCTGTTATGATCATCTCATTGGAGATCTCATGCGTTGTAGCACAATATATATGTTTTTGAATTTCTTTCACTTTAACAGATTGTCTGCACAATATTATTTCCTTCTTGTAGTGATATGGTTCCAACAGGGTATTCATAATGATCTGCGCAGACTGATATAAAGTTGTATAAAGTTTAGCTATAGTTCTGCCAACCTCCGTTTCCATCCAGATTTTCAAACTAGATTTCACATAATTCAATAATACACATTGCAAAGCTGCCTGGGAATGCTTTGCTCATTTTTCTAGTGCAGAGCAAAGGATACTTCTAACTGCCTGCCACTAACTCTCAAATATGCCTTCATCCTTGTAGCACAGCTTGTAAAAATGTGCATTGCAAGGTGGGAAGCATGGGGGGGGGGGATAAGGTGCCAAAGATTTCTCAAACACTTTGATCCAAATGCAGTTAGATGAAATACTGACTGTCATACATTTCAGTTAGAAATACTGTAACTCTCTTCAGTACTAAGCATTCTTGTGCTCCAACCATATATCATACAAGAAGACAAAGTAATCTCTTCTGTATTATAATCAGACACTAAGCTCCCAGAAAAGATGTTTACATGCATTACATGAGGCCCATAAAAGTACACACTTCTGCATCTTGGTGTTCATTTGTGACACATATAGGGTTGCCGGGTCCTCCCTGGCCACCCCCAGTGGATGAGGGGGTAGGGTTGCCAGATCCAGATTGGGAAACTCCTGGAGATTTGGGGATGGAAGACCTCAGTGGGGTACAATGCCATACAGTCCACCCTCCAAAGCATCCATTTTCTCCAGGGGAACTAACCACTTTAGTCTGGAAATGAGCTGTAGTTCCAGGGGATCCCAGGTCCCACCTGGAGACTGGCATCCCTAGAGAGGAGAACATCCTTTCCCCTGAGCTGTGCTTTGAGGACCTCTACACATTCAAAAAGGAGGAATTACAAAGTATATTCAACAGTCTTCTTGGGAACAATGGTGACTAACAGATTGGTGTGTCAGTAAGAGGCATACAAATAATCTGATAGTTGATATATCTCTTTTGCAATCTCAAGATAATTTATAAAGCGATAGATAAAGAAGACCTCTCTGCTGGCATGGCTGGGATGCTGTGACAGACTGTACTTTTTAAAAGCTTAGAAGGGCTGTACAAACAGCTAAATAACTGTGAAGAATTAATTCTTCATACAAACAAAGAACCTTGAGTGACAGGCTGCTCCAAACAATCTGATTGGTTAGCATCAGCTGATCAGAGAAAGACTTGAGAGCTGCATGCTGAGGAGAAAGTCAGTCAGATTTCTGCCTTGACTGAGTTGAGTCTGATTCTGTTGAGTACTAACAGTTTCAGAATCCAGCCCTGGCTGAGAGCAGTTTAATACAAACAGGAGAACTGTAGAAAGTTGGCAAGAATGAATGGGTAGTTAGACAGAGACTCCTATTTGGGCCAAGGAAATGGGATAAATCTTCTAGAGAAAAAAGGAATTTTCCTACCCAGTCTGAACAGGGTGATTGCTCTGAAGAGTGAAGAGATCCCTGGTCTGGAGTGGTTAGAGACTGCCTTTAAAGACCTTAAAAGTCAGTTAAAAACTCAAGATGAGTACTGGTGTTTCAAAAAGAAAGGGTTTTGGGTACTTGAAAAGGGTGTACCAGCCTTCTGGAAACCAAAAGAGTTAGAGAATACTCAAAGAAAGTATACTGAAATGTTTGGGGAAAACACTGGAACAAAAACATCTCAACTGTAAGAAGCTCAAGAAACTCTCATTAGCCTGAAGCATAAGAACTAAAGTCTGTGCATGTACTGGTTTTACCTCAGACTTATCTCGATTGAGTTACCTCAGAAATTTTACCCCGATTTCACTTGACCTTTCCCTTCTGTGTTAAATAAAATATTTTGTCAATTTGGAATATAAAAAGTTCTTGAGTGCCATTTAAGTAATATAAGTTAAAGGGGGCTCCCATTCCTTCCCTCAGGTTCCTGGGCTGAGCAAACAGCCAAAACATTATATCGTAATAGGGTGGGACAGCCAGAATGCTTCAGGAAAGAAGAAAACAGACAACTAGGGCAGCTCAGTCACAAAAGGGTGTGAAAGGGAAAATATGGCTAATACCAGACTACCCTGTCCTGTGTGGGGTCTCCACAGCAAATATGAATTGAGAAAATATCGCATCAGCAACATGATGAGGACAGTAAAACTCTCTAGTGTGAAAGCACCTCTGGTTTGCTCTGAGATTCTACCCAGTCCATATCTAGACATATCATGTGTAGGTGGCAAGTCCTTAGGTAGGGAGGACTGGTAAGTGCCCTGAGGCATCTAAGGATGAAGGAAAATTGGCCAAGCCAGCTCCTCATTGGCAGTTCAATTGGGGTGTTGAGGAAGGGACTCTGTTGGCACTGAGTTGTATTGACCATGTGCTTAATGGCTCCACAGTTCAGGGAGATGGAGACTTGGCTTCTCTCCATACAGGTTTGCTGTGCAGCCTAGAATAAAATTTCTGGAAGTGACTACAGCTGAATTTGGCTTCAAGGCACCCAAAATACTGGCAGCTGGCAGAGGCTAGAGGTTAGTGGTAATCAATAAGAGATGGAGAGAAGACTTTAATACTATGCAGATTAATAAAAAAAGTATTTCACCCATATGTGGTGTGTCTCATGTCTGTTTGGAAGCGCAGAAGCTATTACTAGATGCTTGGTGGTTCAAGGGGACCTAATTAAATGACATGTAACTCAAGTGTGAGATTAAATTCTGTAACCACTGAAGGCATATGCTGTTACCTGGCTGCAAGTCCACATGCTTTATTCAAGAAAAAAGAAAGCAGAGACTCAGTGCCTTTCAGTATCCACTTGACCACATTGCTTGCCATGGCAAACTGATTTCATCATTAGCAGTTCCTATAGTAACAAGACAAATACCTTGTCCTACCAGCACCATTGCAATTGTTTGTGTTTTCCCTAATGGAAACTATTCCTCACAGAACAAACCTGAAGCAGGAACAAACTCACATTCCCCACTGGAGCCACCAAAACGCAAAATAAAACATGTATAGAAGACAATTATTTGTCATTGTGAGTGAAATGGATGGAATGTGAAGCTAAAACACCTGTCTGATTTCTGGCACGTGTGTGCGTTTTTTCTGGTAAAGTGCTTACAAAGAATTACAGCTTCTGTGTGTAGAACAAAGGGAAGAAATACATCAGTTCACTTTGTTCTGATTTGGTGATTGTCCTCCATGCACAAGAGAAGATTCATATGCACATATTCCTCCACTCACCCCAACAAGGAAAGTCATAATGCATCTAAGGAAGGGGGAGGGGAGGAATCAATGCAAACTGAGCATGTCTGTTAAACTTTGCTTATGTAGAACGTGATCACCAATGAGGTGAAGACATCAGGCAAGCATCTTCGCATCCAACTATATATGAAAAAAACCAAACATCGGAAGGAAGGAAGGAAGGAAGGAAGGAAGGAAGAAAGAAAGGAAGGAAGGAAGGAAGGAAGGAAGGAAGGAAGGAAGGAAGGAAGGAAGGAAGGAAGGAAGGAAGGAAGATCTTTTCAGTCTCAATGATTCCCACATTCCATGTGCACAAAGTCACAGGAGTCAAAGACCCTCATCACATGTTTCATTGTATTAATCAAAGGTATATTTGGGTAAGCCCAAACAATGTCCAAACATTGAGGAGTCCCACAGGGCTCACCAGGGCTATGTTTCTCCATGTGTGGATTTGAATCCAAGCAGAACAATGCAATGTTGTGGAAAATGTATATTATATATGATGTATCTCTTGACCCCCATGGACAGAGAGGGGTGGATGAAGAGACATGCACAGATCTTCCATCTCCCAAAGTAACTTAGGAAGGAAGAAATGTAATAGACAGCACAAATGGGGCTTTCTGGACTGTGATTCCAGTTGTTTTCTCCATCCTCAGTGGCTGCACCCATGCAGAAAAATATACATGGCATTTGTGATCTGTGTCTCTACTATATTTTAATTGGTTTTCTTCATTGTTCTGATGTTGTGTTTGCTTCTGTTATTACTTTTAAAATACATTCAACAATCAGAATTTAACTGAATGGAACCATTTCATATAATTACACAGTAGCAAAGATACTGTGAAAACATTACACTGCTAAAATGTTATATGGAATGTAAACTTTTGTGTTGCAGAGCAGAGTAAAAAAAAATATATTCCCACACCGCTTACGTTTGTGAACACAAAAAGTGATTACACATTTTAGTGAACTGAAAAAAATAAATAAAGATATCCCATGCTTCAAGTAATGGATCCGTCACTAACACCAAGATGTCTGCAAAGGGTTTGTTTTAATTCATTGGGAAATGACTAAGACGTGTGACTCTTCCAAGCAAAACTAATTGATGGCTTCGTTTCCCATCAGGAATCACTTACTCTTAACTCCAAGCCTGACATTCCTAACCTAAAAAATACTCTCATTGATTTCTTGTCTACTGCTGATTAGAAATTTGTTACCGATCAATTAGAGTATTGCTTGAGTAATGAGACCAAGATTGGGTTCTTGGTGCATAAATAGTAGACTACTTCATTTTCTTTTTAATGCTGATGGAGATAAAAGTGGCCTGGGTTGCATGTGTTTACGAAGAGAGTTTACGAAGAGTGTGCCATGACTTTCTGTATTCTGCATTAACTTTTAAACCCCAGATATGTGTATAAAAGAACTAGACCTGCATTTGTCATATTGGATGGGTGGTAAGGGTGCATAAAATACATCTCAGAAGACTGGTTCTCTCCTTCCCCAGCTCATTAGTTCGTTCTATAGTACAAATACTACAGTGCATCCATAACTTTGAGGGGAAGAGCACAGGCTGTGGAGCAGCTGCTTAGTATTCAGAATAAGAACATAAGAACATAAGAGATGCCAATGTTGGATCAGGCCAAAGGCCCATACAGTCCAACACTCTGTATCACACATTGGCCAGAAATACCAGGTGCCACCAGGAGGTCCACCAGTGGGGCCAGGACATTAGAAGCCCTCCCACTGTTGACCCCCCAAGCACCAAGAAGACAGAGCATCACTTGCCCCAGAGCCCCTATCTATACCTTGTGGCTAATAGCCACTGATGGACCTCTGCTCCATTTGCTTATCTAATTCCCTTTTGAAGCCGTCCATGCTTGTAGCCGTTGGTCAATCCCTGGCACTGTTAATTAAAGGTTCTCCAAAAACAGGTGTCGGGAACAAACTTTCTTACTTGTAACCTGAGGGAGCTAATGCCAGTTAAAGTAAACAGTACTGAGCTGTATAGACCCATGTTGTAACTCAGTATGATATGCCGTACATATAAAAGATCTTCCAGCTCTTCCTTGCCTTCAGACTTTCATCAGAGCCATTGTCTTTGGGATACAAATGAAGAATGAGCCAGGTCTCTCAGGCTTACCCTTTGTTTACTCTAGGGATGCTAAGAATTTTGCAACAAATATGATTGACATTCAAATGTACCTTCTTCACAATGTCCATGTTGTGTCAGATTGGAGGTGTCCTGTGATTATTTTGATGATTTCCTCACAACAGCATTTCCAATACTTTGGCACCTGCACAATGGCAGCATTCAAACCTGAGGGAGCTAATGCCAGTTAAAGTAAACAGTACTGAGCTGTATAGACCCATGTTGTAACTCAGTATGATATGCCGTACATATAAAAGATCTTCCAGCTCTTCCTTGCCTTCAGACTTTCATCAGAGCCATTGTCTTTGGGATACAAATGAAGAATGAGCCAGGTCTCTCAGGCTTACCCTTTGTTTACTCTAGGGATGCTAAGAATTTTGCAACAAATATGATTGACATTCAAATGTACCTTGATTGGAGGTGTCCTGTGAATATTTTGATGATTTGCTCACAACAGCATTTCCAATAGTTTGGCACCTGCACAATGGCAGCATTCAATGCAACAAAAGGACAGGAAATGGATACTGCTGATCAGGGTCAGATCCAGGTTTTCAGGGGCCCTGGGCAGAGGGGTTCAATGGCCCCTCTTCTTCCCGTCACCGGCTCCCCACACATGCCCTACTTCCCTTCCCCCCACTCACATGCCTCCCACCTGCCTGCATGGCCCTCCCCTGCCTGCTTGTGAGCTTTCCCTTTGCCCTTGCTCACCACTGTCTGCAGTCCTTTTCTCAGTAGCACTGGACAATGAGTGTAGCTGGGACCATGGTGGAGTGCTAACAAGTAAGTGAAGGGGGGGTCAATAGCAGTGGGCCCTGCTAGAAGCCTGGGGCCCTGGCAGCTGCCCCACCTCAACCCATATGCAAGGTTTAACAGAAATGCTGATGCCAGACCAGATGATGATGTGTATTCACAATGTACAGGTTTGCTTGAATTACATATTGTCCCGGGTAGGTCATGTACTGTTTAAAATCTACTATGTTCTCTTATATGTGTTGCTTTTCCACCTGTGAAGTTGGTGGCATCCAGGGGCACCTCCCCTGCCCCCTTTCCTTGCCCTCCTGCTGAGGTGGATGGGCCAGCGAAGGCCTGCAGAGCCCCCCTGCTGCATGGGGGCATTTAAATGCTTTCTTTCCCTTTCCCAGATGGGGAAGGGAAAGAAAGGTCTTTTAAACATGCCTGGGTTCCCTGCCCGATCTTCTCCAGGTGCCCCACAGATCATGCAGGGAATCCAGGCATGTCTGCCTGCCCACCCTTCTCTTTCCTTCTCCAGCCAGCCTGCTGCAATGGGTTGGCTGGGGAGGGGAAGTCCTGCCGGAGCACACCAAAGCAGCGCTCCAGCAGTAAACAGCACAGGTGCAACCCCACCACCACCGGGGGGGATTTAAATGCCTTTCTTCCCCTTCCCCAAATAGGGGAAGGGAAAGAAAGGCATTCTACACATGCAAGGCATCTACACATACCTGGGTTCCCTGCCCAATCTTCTCTAGATCGGGCAGGGAACCCAGACATGACTGCCCTCCCACCCTTTCCTTGCCTTCTCCAGCCAGCCAGCCATGGTGGGTTGGCTGGGGAGGGGGAGGGGAGGCAGGCAGACATTCCCCCCTTTCCCCGAGCCTCTCTGCTTTTGTAGAGAAACTTAAGGAAGTGAAACTTAAGGAAGGAAACTTAAGGAAGCCCGCCATGGTGGGTTGGCTGGGGAGGGGGAGGGGAGGCAGGCGGACATGCCCCCCTTTCCCCGAGCCTCTCTACTTTTGTAGAGAAGGAAGTGGGGGGAAAATTAAAGGCATTTTTAAACATGTCTGGGTTCCCAGCCAAATCTTGAGAAGATCTTGAGAAGATCAGGCTTGCATGCCTGCCCTTTGTCAGGGTGTGTGGCATATGCAAATGAGCTATGCAAATGAGCTCCTGCACCTCTTTTTCTATGAAATGACCCCTGGTGGCATCCATCAGTTGATAGTATTCATGATGCTGGCACATGCTCACAATTGACTTAATTCAACCACAGTTCTCCATCCAATTAATACAAATGGACACATTCATCTTTGCAAGTAGGGATGCTCTGACACTCTCCAGTTTGGCTCCTAATCTGTTTGCTAGTTGCAAACAGACAGTCTGTTCTTTCATCCATCAGTTTGTGGTACCCCTGTTGCTTGATGTTTCTCCTCATTCTGCCCTCCCATTCTTGTTCTGTTTTACTGCATACTAACACACACACATCATTAAAGCTAACAATGCATTTTCAGGACAAAGTTTGAGTTCTTTAAGACCATGAAAGTATTATTCTGGGTATAAGCTTTTGTGCGCATGCACACTTCTTCAGATACTGGTGCTAAATCATTCCTTGTTTTGCTTGCAGCTGTTCAACATAGCTGCCTCACTGGAATTAAACACAAGTTTGCTCGCTTGTATTCCCAATAGGGATGAGCAAATTCCCCTATCTCCATTCCATCGTCATTTATTTTATTATCTGCATGTTTGCTCCTTTCCTGTCTTTAATTTCCCCCCAGGTTAAGCCTGAAAAATTGAAAACATGAATTGGTATTTTACTTTGCAATTCAATGTGAAATTTCACGTGTTTTTGACTGAATAATTGCTAGAACAAATTTTGAGTCCAGTAGCACTTTTAAGACCAACACGGTATGAGCTTCTGTTCTAGAAAAAATGACTTCATCATTCAATAGGTGGATAAAGGCAGGGAGAAAAACAAAGTTCAGCTGCTTTGACATGTTGTGCTGGTAAGTGAACCAATCAAATTTAACCCAATAGAACAGTTCAAAAGCATCTCTGCTTGTAACACTAGAATGCATATAAAACAGCTTCTCTGGCTATATGTAGATTTAGCACTCTATTGCAGAATGGCAGTGACTAAGGTGGAGAAAGTTGTATGCACTCAATAACATGCCCAGAGTTCTGCAGAAACTGACTCGAGTGTCACTTTATGCTCAAAAGCTGCTTCAAGGGTGGTACATGTATGTTTAGAACACACACACACTTATTTATGTAAGATTTTTCCCCCTATCATAAACTCAAAATATGCTACCACACACACTTATTTATGTAAGATTTCCCCCCCTATCATAAACTCAAAATATGCTACCTCTACAAATGTGATGTGTTGGCTTGTTTTTTTCTTTTCTCATCTTATTCCCAGAGAATAAAAGAGTGGTGGAATGGAACTTGTAGTACAATCCTATACAGAGTTACTCCTGTTTACTCTCAATGAAATGAATGCAGATTGCAGATATTATATTTACATGAACTGGAGGCCTGCCAACCACATATACTAGGAGTCCTCCAATGAACCTAGTACCATATAATCTGAACTGGGTAACTCATGGATTGCCTTTATGCACATGAACTAGACATTTGCATGCATGGAGGCAGTATGTTCATGGAATGTTCACACATTGCGAAATTCACATGGTATGACAATCATGCTTATCAGGTCCATCATAGAAACCATATGACAGACCATGAAGACTCAGGGTGGGCACCAACCATCCCACAAACCTTTGTTCATGACGAATATTGGCCGGTTTGTGGTGCACGAACTGAAATGGGAGTCATTGAAAACACTGCTTTCTGCTCTCCGTAACTTTCCACGAAGAGAAGAAGCAGTGGTTTCAATGGCTCACAGCTATTTAAAACCCTGCTTTCTGCTCCTTGAGAAAAACAGCAGGAAGCAGAAAGCCGGGATCATGAACCCATATGGACCGGTTCAGTTCATGAACCAACCTCCTGGTTCATTTTGGTTTGTGGTTCAGCCACAGACAAACTGAACTGCAAAAATGTGGCTTGTGCCCATCTCTAATGGATACCAGGTGCATCATAGGAACCCAATGTGCACAGTTCATGGACTTTTGGTTTGCATGAATGTAACATCTGCACAAATCTTTGGTCACTCACTTTTTCTAGATTGTTTCCATAATCTTACATTTTTTTATCCTGGAGGCATGTTAATTCTTACATTTTCTGCTTATAAAACAAACATAAAAGGGGTATATGGCCTATATACTTGAGAATTTGTACAGAAATTAAGAATGCTTTCACATGAATTAAAATACAATTTTCTACTTTTATTTCCTTTTAAAGTTTCCAGATGTTTAACTACACTGAACTTTAATTATTTTCTTAAATTTTTAATAGGGAACATATGACAGACCATTTTTAATATATTTAATAAATCTTGAGACATCTTGGTCTGGTCTCAAATGACCAAGAAAGAGGGTAGAACTTCAAAGGTAAATTTATGATTAAAAAGAATTTATTTTTAATTTTTTTAACCATCACTTAATGATTCATTTATCACAAGATATAAAACAGATGCAGAACTAACATAGTCCCTTCTGATAGCATTGAGCTGCTCTAGTTCATTTCTAAATGTCCTAAAAATAAATTTACAAATCTAAGCAGACACAGGGAAGTGAAAAGTATATTTATTCAAAGCGCTGTTCATCCATTTACCAATGATATTTTATTATGACGAAGATAAATATGCTTATTATTTGACTGAGGAACTAATGGACAGTGATTTTCAAACTTTTTTATGCCTTGGAAATCTTTTTGTATACAGGTCATTATAGCCATAAAATCCAGGTGCATCACAATATCTGTTTAATAGTGTGCCGTCAGTGATTTGAAAGTACCTTCAAGAACATTCCCTGTAATGGAATATAACCTATCCACCATTACCATTCTGCCCTTAAAGGATCTCCTCAAGGTCAGGCGAGCAGAGTCCCTCCATTCTATTAATTTAATCTTCCAAAATTTCCTGCTGCTCTGAAGAGCTCTATTCCACATTAATTCCTGTATAACCAGGACAATTTCTAGAATTACTTCTGGAACTCCATCATGTAGAGTTTGCCAAAGCCTTGGAGTCCTGTAATATTCCTAGTTTCCCTTTCATGTTATACGTCAGCACTGATAAAACACTGCAAGAAATGACTTTTTGGAAGTGATAATACTGTTTGGACAGTGTTCTTCTGCTTGCATAAATGTGCACTTTGGTAAAACAACATACAAAAATATCACAGTTGTACAATCACATCCAGACTTTTTTTTGGGGGGGCAGTGTTTTATCAGTGCACATATGCATTTTGTTAATGTAGAAATAGTGCAAATGAACTGGGGAAACGAATAGATGAGGTAGACTGTGCATGCATATTGCTCTGTACAGTCTTCTAAAATAGAAGATGGAACAATGAAGGATTCCTAACGTGTTTGTTCCACTACAGAAACAAGACTGGGTAATCTGGAACTCCAAGGATTCACCCAAAGATTAAGTATTGCTGGTTAATCATATGTCATTAGCTTTTTTAAAAATGCAAAAATACTAAGCTTCCTCTAGTAGTCCTACAAAGGTTCCTCACTCCTTTTTGAATATGCAAAATGAAAAACAGGTTGCTTACCTGTAACTGGTGATCTTGTAAGAACCCCACCGCGCATACCCAGAGGGGAGGGCGCAGACATCCCGCCAGTTCCTTCAAACCGCCGCAAATCAACCCCTATTGAAAATGTAGAAGCTGACAGCAGCGGGGAAGGAGGGCAGGTGGTGTGAATGCACAGATGACCACTCGAAGATCACCAGTTACAGGTAAGCAACCTGTTTATCTTCGATGTGGTCTCTGTGCTTCACACCCATGGGAGATTAGCAAGCAGTGGCCTACCTGGAGGAGGGTGCTGGCAGGTCCTTTACTGCGTAGCCAAAGATAGAATTCAACATCCCTTGTTGGTATTAGAGTTTTTGCGGATGTCTAGGGCATAGTGCCTGATGAAGCTGTTAGGCATGGCCCACGTAGCGGCTTTGCAAATGTCCATCAGGGGCACTCCCTGGAGAAAGGCAGTGGAAGCCGCAACAGCTCGAGTTGAATGAGGCCTGATAGGGCCGGGCAATGGCTGTTTGGCAATCAGGTAACAGAGGCGGATGAGACCTGCAATCCACCTTCTCATTTTGG
Organism: Gekko japonicus; assembly: GCF_001447785.1. NCBI lineage: Eukaryota > Metazoa > Chordata > Lepidosauria > Squamata > Gekkonidae > Gekko > Gekko japonicus. Next base: position 129,134 of record NW_015170381.1, on the reverse strand, counting down.
TATTAGAGTTTTTGTGGACGTCTAGGGCATAGTGCCTGATAAAGCTGTTAGGCGTGGCCCACGTAGCGGCTTTGCAAATGTCCATCAAGGGCACTACCTGGAGGAAGGCAGTGGAAGCTGCAACAGCTCGAGTTGAATGAGCCCTTATAGGGCCGGGCAATGGCTGTTTGGTGATCAGATAGCAGAGGCGTATGAGCCCCGCAATTCACTTTGAGAGGCGCTGAGCCGTGATGCGAGTCCCCAGCCTTGCTGGTGCGTACGAGACGAATAGTTGGGAGTCACGTCTCGCTGGGCGGGTTCTGTTTAGGTAGAACAGGAGCGCACGCCTCACATCCAAAGTGTGTAACAGTCGGAATTTCATGTCCCAAGTTGCGAGTGGCTCAAAGGGTTTCCTCGTGAGCTGGCGAAGAACTAGAGGAAGGTCCTAGGGAACGACAGGAGTTTTGACAGGAGGGTAGAGATGCAATAAACCTCTTAAAAACATTTTGAAAGCGGATAGAAAAACAGTGTGCATCTGTCAAATTGAACATGGTAGGCCGAAAGGGCGGCCAAATAAACACGTAACGATGAGTGGGAAAGTCCCGAGTCAGCGAGGGATAGGAGGAATTGGAAAACTTTTTCAAGACCTGAGGAGGTGGCTCGAGGGGCATCATCACCAAGGAAAAAACAGAACCTTTGCCATTTATAATGGTAGGACCTTCGCGTAGTAGGTTTTCAGGCATTCAGTAGAACGTTTGCTACGTGGGTGGAAAAACCATTGATGTTATTCTCCACGCTGTCAATTTCAAGCGTGGTACATCATGATGTAGGAGAGGGGAGTCGAACAGGAAGCGGAGGTCCTGTGCCGGAGGGAATTGGTGGTATATCCCTGTTGACAATTCGAGGATGGTCAAGAACCATGGTTGCCTCGGCCACTATGGGGTTATCAATATGCAGTCCACGCTATCTTTGATGATTTTGCAGACCACTCTTAGAAGCATGGGTAAGGGAGGGAACAGGTAAAGGAGGTTCTTGGACCAAGGATAAAGGAGACCGACTCCTAGAGAATGTGTTCCTGCCTCCTCGGCTGCAAAACAGAGGACCATTATTCTCCATGCTGTCTATTTCAAGTGTGGTACATCATGATGTAGGAGAGGGGAGTCAGACAGGAAGACGAGGTCCGTGGCCAGAGGGAATTGGTGGTATATCCCTGTTGACAATTCAAGGACGGTCGAGAACCATAGTGGCCTCGGCCACCATGGGGTTATCAATATGCAGTCCATGCCATCTTTGAATGATTTTGCGGACCACTTTCAGAAGCATGGGTAAGGGAGGGAACAGGGAGGTGGGTGATGCAGAAGTCCCATAACTGGATGGCAAGGTTGCAGAGACATGCGCGGTGGGTTTCCTGTGCATGCCCAAGGTCTGGGTGCGATCTCCTAGAGAATGTGAGTTCCTGCCTACTTGGCTACAAAACAGAGGACACTTTTTGTTGGCTCTGGTGGCAAAAACATTGACTTGGGGAGCTCCCCACCTGCGGAAGAGTGGGAGGAGGTAGGGTGGGTTCATTTCCCACTCGTGGAGACTGAGCCCTACTCGACTTAGATGGTCTGCCTGCACATTCATGTGTCCTGGGATGTGTTTGGCTATCAAGAAGATGTCGTGGGTGTTGCAAAAGTCCCATAACTGGATGGCAAGGTTGCAGAGATGTAGGGAGACCATGCCTCCTTGCTTGTTGACATAAGCAAGTGCAGTGGTGTTGTCCGTGAGGACCGTAACACATTTCCCCTTGATTAGTGGTAAGAAACTCTTTACAGCAAACTGTATTGCAAGCAGTTCCAGGAAGTTTATGTGTCGACCTTGTTCGTGGGTGTTCCACTTGCCTCCGACACACATGCCCATCATGTGTGCACCCCAGGCCAACAGGAAAGCATCCGTGGTCAGGGTGATTTGGGGTGATGGAAGATGGAAAAGTGCTCCCTGGAAGAGATTGGAAGGGACAGTCCACCAAAGTATTGAGTCTCGTATGTTGGGAGGAGGGGTTAGGACGACGGTATGTGCGTTTTTCGTTGTATGGGTAGATCATCAGCGAGAGCCTGATCAGAAGACTTATGGTCAGGAGAGGTATGAACCTCGGAGGCTTTGGTATCCGAATCCTCTTCCACAGAGTCAGAGGAATCGTGGTGTGGTATTTGGACCAGAGTGACCTCAGTTTGACTGGGTAATGGTTTAGTTGGTACGACTTGGGGAATTTGACGGATGACTAGGTTCCAGATTATGGTGGGAAGGGTCGTGGGCAGGAGGACGTGACAAAGATGCTGAAGGTCTTGACCTGTAGGGCAACCATGATCTGTGGGCAGAGTGGGATGAATAACGATCCCAGTGGGAATATCCCGCCGGAGTCAGCCATGGCATGGATGGTGGATAACCCCCATAAAGATACCTAAGCTGTTGTTGATCCCAAGACAGAGGTGGTGCAGTGGCGACAGGACTCACGTCGATGAGACTCTCCCAAACAAAAAATACACAGGATGTGATGGTCAGGTGGAGCAAGTTTACTGCCGCAACCCTTGCACCGGTTAAAAAAGCCCCACTTCTTCTCCATAAAAATAAACAGCGAAGAAGAAAGAAGGGGGGGTAGCCCGAAGGCCACACTGAGGAAGTTCCCCCTCAGTTGTAAAATAAAGGGTTTTTTAAAAGTTTTTTAAAGAACAAACAAAGAAACACTGAAGAAAAAAGGATAAAGTGAGGGAAAATCCGAAGAGCCATGAGACAAATAGCCAAAAAAGCGAACCAATCAGACCGATGAGAAAGGGGTCTTTCCAACATGGTGGTAAGAAAGGAACTGGCAGGATGTCTGCACCCTCCCCTCTGGACATGCGCGGTGGGGTTCCTGCGCATGCCTGAGGTCTGGGCACGAAAATCCGTTAAAGAGCTTGCTACAATGCCGATCGATCCAGCGCATGCGCACTAGATCCCATGGGTATGAAACACAGAGACCACGTCGAAGATCTTAAGGTTCATTATTGATAACTAAGTTGTAGGTCATGCTTCGTATTCTTTCCAGTTTATATATATACATCAAGACATACCAATAATGTCATTATGGCAGTCTTACTCAAGACCTCAAGACTGAGTAGGTTATTAGAGGAATACTTCAGTGCTAATGACCATATACAATATAATTCTTTTTAAAATTAGCATGAAAAAATGCTGCTTGTAGCACAATATTACAGTGACATTATGGCAATGTTTACTGACAGATACAAAATGCAGCAGGACCTGGTAAATGTGGAAATGTGTGTAAGGTCAAGAAAGGGTGGAACAGATTGAGGAATTCATACTTATTTACTGTGACCAAAAACAAAAAACAACCCCCCAAAAAACTCAGTAATCTGGCATTTGTTAATACATGTACATACGTTTCAATGTATTTTTGCATTATAGCATTCATATATAATCAGTTGAATAATCCCTCAAAAGTGTTTTGTGAGATGCAAGCAGTATTCCCTTGATACTCATATTTGAAAGAATGTTGTTCATTTTGGTAATCAGTACAAGAGTATTCATCCAATAAACTATTGTTTGGGGTTTGCATTTTCCCCTATTCAATTTTAGATGCAATCCTAGTCATTTTCTTTTGAAGCCAGTTCCTCTGTTACAGAGTGAAGATGAGTTTTAGCCAGTAAATGGCTGTGAGTAGCCACATACATGTCTCCAAAGAGATCAGTCTGGTCTCTAGTTGTAAAATGGCATTTGGAGTACATTGCAGGACTCCGAAGATCACTCAAGGAGCACTCAAGGAGGCAGTGGTATGCCTTCTGTAAACAACAACAACAACTCTGGATCTGGCTGAATCAGCTAACTACCAGCCGGCTTCCAATTTGCCATATTTGTGCAAATTAATTGAGAGGGTGGTAGCGATTCAGTTGCAGGGTTTTTTTGGATGACATCTCCTTATTAGATCCCTTCCAGTCTGGCTTCCAACCAGGCCATAGGATGGAGACAACACGGATCGCCCTCACGGACGACCTTCGAAAGCATCTGGATCAAGGCAGTTTGGCGGTGTTGCTGTTGTTGGACCTGTCAGTGGGATCAGACACAGTCAACTACCAACTACTGACCCAATGCCATGCTGACACTGGGATTCAGGCGTTTGCCTTGCAGTGGCTCACCTCATTCCTTCAGGGTCGGGGACTAAGAGTGGCCATTGGGGAACAGCTGTCCTGAAGGCACCCACTAATTAGCGGTGTGGCCCAAGGAGCAGTGCTCTCACTGATGCTCTTTAACATGAGGCATGGGCTGGGGTGTCACCAATATCCAGATGACACCCAGCTCTGACTGTTTTTGGACGGCCAGTCTGTCTCTAACCAGAAAGATCTGGACCTGGTGTTGCAAGCTGTGGCTGGTTAGCTTAGACTGAGTCAATTTAAATTGAATGTGACGAAGACAGAGGTCCTATGCCTGAGTCGGAGCGGCTCAAGGGTAGGGATCCCACTCCCAACCTTTGATGGGGCGCCGTTGGTGCCAGCGCCAGAAGCTAGGAGTTTGAGAGTGCTCCTGGATGCCTCCTTAACGATGGAGGCCCAGGTAGCAGCCACTGCGAAGTCTGCCTTTTACCAATTTTGGCTGATCAGGCAGCTGGTTCCCTTCCTTGAATGCAATGGCCTGGTAACAGTGATCTGCCCAATGGTCACCTTGAGACTGGATTACTGTAATGCTCTCTACATGGGACTGCCCTTGTCCCAAATCTGGAAGCTGCAGCTGGTGCAGAATGCAGCAGCCAGGCTGTTGTTGGGCCTCCTTAGTGAGAGCACATCTGGCTTGTGCTAAAAGCACTTCACTGGCTGCCTATAGCATACCGAATTTAAAACCCTATATGGTCATGGGCCTACATACCTAAGAGACTGCATTTCCCCACATGTACCCCAGACAGCACCACGATTTGGGGTCCCAAAACCATTTGGCCCTTTTGGGCCCCAGAGAAACCAGACTGGCTGTGATGAGGACCAGGGCCTTCTCGGTGGAGGTTCCGTACTGTTGGAATGAGCTTCCGGAGGACATCAGGGCCCTGCGGGACCTTTTACAGTTCCACAGGGCTTGCAAGATGGAGCTCTTCCACCAGGCTTTTGATTAGGGAGCCACACCCAAGAAACTGAGGCCCCGGCCCTGATATTAACATCATCGTCAACAGCGTAGTATAACCCAGACTATGATGTTAGCTGGTTGTTGCCTGTGGATGCTGCTAATGCTCACCATCATGATATAAACTGTACTAGCACTTTATATTATATTATGCTATATTTATAACTGTATTGTTATGATTTTATCCAAATTCTGTTTTAGCTGTTTTATATACTTCATGTAAGCCGCCCTGAGCATGATCTGGCAGGGGGGGGGGGGCGGGATATAAATTTAAATAAAAAAATAAATTCATAGGAACTGAGATTGTACTGCTTCCAGTACTGCCTTTCTTTATGAATAGAGAACTGGGAACCATACAAAAGGTGGATGATAACGTTTCCTTGGAAAATCTTGATTGCTGCAAGGATAAAGGAGGCTCTTTTGTGAAGTAGGATTTTATAATGGTGGAGGTAGCTCTGTGGGCAGTCTCTGTAGTGTGCAGTGCCTAAGCTCTCCAATGTCAAGATGATTGGAAGACTATGCCAAGTTATATAAAGATTTTTGTTTGCTTGAAATTGTGGCCCTCTATTAGCCATCTATGGTGACGAGGTTGGGGGTTTTTTTTGGCAAAAATGAGAACTTTTGGGTTTTTGGAAATTTATTGCAAGCTGTTCCTCTTTACAGTATGCAGTGAAGGCTAGAAGTGCTCTCCCAAGGCCCACTTGTGAATGGGATAAGATAACAATATAATCTGGAAGAAGAAGAGGAGGAGGAGGAGGAGGAGGAGATTGGATTTATACCCCACCCTTCACTCGGAGTCTCAGAGCAGTTTATTAACTCCTTTCCCTTCTCCTCCCCACAACAGACACCCTGTGAGGTAGGCGGGGTTGAGAGAGCTCTTTCCAGAACTGTCCTTGGGAGAACAGCTCTGAAAGAACTATGGCTTGCCCAAGGTCATCCAGCAGCTGCAAGTGGAGGGGTGGGGAATCAAACCCGGTTCTCCCAGATTAGAGTCCACACACTTAACCACTACACCAAACTAAGGCAGGGATCATTGTATCTGCAAGCTTTGGAGAATGGAAGCTTGGATTTCTTAGGTGTTGCACTGAGGAGTTGATGTAGAGGTTAAAAAGTAGAGGAGCCAGGATGCAAACCTTTTGAACTCCTTTGTCAAATGGGATCTTATTGGAAGAGGTGGCCTTGAGAACTGCATTTTACTTACAGGAAATTTCCTTCATGCAGCGAGTGGATAAGTCTGTAAAGTCTTCAGACTATTGAGGAATTCTCAGGCTTTGCCCAAAGACTATTCCTGGGATACCTGCCTGCCTGGGGCCAGGGAGGGCCTTCGCGGGGCTTCCTTGCACTCCTGCCGGCCTTGCAGGTCCACCGCCGGGCCCCTCATGGGGTTCGGCAGTGGAGCTGCAAGGCCAGCGATGGCGGCCGTGACCGTTGGGGGCGGGGTGTGTGGCCTTATGAGCAGGGGGTGTGGCCTTATGACACACTTCCGGTGGTGTCAGGGTGTGTGCATATGCTAATGAGCTATGCTAGTGAGTTCCCCTAGCTCTTTTTCTACGAAATGACCCCTGAGCGAGTGGATAAGTATGTAAAGTCTTCAGACTATTGAGGAATTCTCAGGCTTTGCCCAAAGACTATTCCTGGGATACTATCAAATGATGCTTTGAAATCCACATTTAGTAAATTTATGTGTTGCTTTTTAAAAAAAAATTGTGTCCACAGTAAAATTCAGAAATAATTTTTTATGTTGGTGCACTTTTTAAGAGGCTTAGAAATACTGTATCAACAACTAAAGGACTATGAAGGGTTAATTCTTTGCAAAGCCAGAGCACCTTTTGTGACAGGTTGCTCTAAGCAATCTGATTGGTTAGCATTACCTGAGCAGAAAAAGTCCTGAGAGAGCTGGATGCTGAGGAGATTCAGTCAAATTCCTGCCTTAACTGATACAGGTACTGAGACTGTCAGGATGGAATTCAATATACATGTTGGCCTCGTCAGTATACAAAGTGACCAAAATAAGGTCAATAGGCAGAAAATTATCAGCTGGTTCTAAGGACCTGAATGTCAGCTTCAAGAACTATTCCATATTTAGCAAGTTACAAAACAGATAAGTGTAAACAGTTTTTAATACAAGTGAACACTCCCTGTTTCTAGTTATAAACTGTGAGATGATCATTCAACAAATTGTTCAGATATGTCTAAACAAATTACTATGCATCTGATTTACATAACTATCCTTTTTTTCACATAGTTAGATGCTTCCTTACAACCACTGCCCTGCTGCCAATTTTAAAAGTAATTGGAGTAAAATGGAAGGGGATCCCTTGATATTTCTCAATTGAGGCTTACTACGCTAGTTTATGTGGGTTTCATTGGTGCCTGCCCATAAATTCTGGCAAACATGCAACCAGTTATTGCAAAAAAAAACAACAACCCAAAAACCCTTCTTTAATATATGCTACTGACTTTACAGGCTTGATTGGAATTGGTGCTCAGTATTATTATATAAAACTATATGTAGGGTTATATCTTTTATTTTAGCAGGAGTTTTAAAAGTATTTTTCCCTAGCAAATGATAACTAGAAGTATCTGTCAGACTCAGTCAAGGACTTGGTACATAAGCCTTTTCAGATCTCAAGAGCATTTCTCCAGAGACTGATAAAAACACTCTGGTGATACACACATTTATTCAGAGGTGTTTGTCAGATAAAATAAGACATTCATGGCAGTGGGAACTTTTTTTTTAAAAAAAAAAATCATTTTCAAACACTTTAGAAAGAATCTCAGTGTTGCAGCAAAGCAGGGAAAGCATACTTCAGTGTACACATCCCCTCCTGGATCAGGAAGAATGCATACAAATGTGTAATTCATCCTCTGGATTTGGAACCACACATATATAATATATAATATCAATCAGATGTTGCCCTTGTCAGTCTGACAAGCACTGTGATAGCTAAGTGCAAATGCACTTATACAACCTACAGTGTAAAGCATTTGTTCTGGCAATGCCACCTCCCAAAAAGAGAGAGAGAGAGTGAGAGAGAGAGAGACAAGACCACAGCATAGGATTAACTAGTTTGTTTGGCTCCAAACATTTATCCTGTTTTTCTTCCCCTGTGCACAATGTGCCAAGGACTGCCAAGCCCCATTCACACACACACAGACACACCAATGTGTCACAAGGCCATTAACAAATTCCTGCTTGGCCCTAGAAACTACAACCAGCTAGTCCCAGGATATCCACAGGGAGAGGGGCGGGTCAGCAGCAATGTTCCCTCTAAGCTGTGGAGTCTTGTGAGCAAAAATTCTACTTCATGAGTTACTGATATTAAAGTTGTGAGCGAGCAATTTGGCTGCTGCATAAATTAGTGTGCTCTGGAGCCATCCTTCCTGAGCTCAGACAAAACTGTGTGAGCCGGAGGCTAAAAAACTGTGAGCTAGCTCACACTAACTCAGCTTAGAGGGAACACTGATCAGCAGCAAGCAGGGAAAGCCTGATGAGTAGGGGCTAGGCTTACTTAAATAGCCCTCCACTTGTGCCTCCCCATCGGTTGCTCCATTTCTGCCCAGTTATTTGCATCTTGCTTTTTTAAAACAGGGGCCAGGGCAAATAAACCCCCAATTGCAATGCCATGAATGTCTCCTCTCTGGGTCAGGGTTCATTTCCTACATATAATATTTGGATTCCTTTTGCATTTACTGGAATTTCATTGCTGACAAATCAGAAAGATCATTTGGAACAGACTTAATGTTCAGCACATCAATAATCCTATTGCTTCTAAGGTACTTGTTTGTTTTAAGCGAAGCATGCATTAAGAAACTCAGTATGATTTTTTTTTAAACCCAGCTATATAGAAGTGCTTCTGGTGTCTTCTACTTACAAACCTGATCCTATAGGTATGTGCACATACCTTTCTCCGATATGGCTATAGCCGTATATAAATATGTTTTTAAAATGGGGGGGGGAAACCCTAAAATGCAGTGGACATAGAGAAGACCTTGCTCCACTCAAGAAGTTGAGATCCCTTTATATCTCAATAAGAAGAAAAAATAGAAGAGTTGGTTTTTATACCTCTCCACCCGAAGGAGTCTCGGAGTGGCTTACAATCACCTTCCCTTCCTCTCCCCACAACGGCTGAGAGTTCTGAGAAAGCTGTGACTGGCCCAAGGTCACCTAGCAGGCTTCATGTGGAGGAATGGGGAATCAAACCCAGTTCTCCAGAGTAGAATCTACCATTCTTAACCACTACACTAATTAGTTATTTAAATCTTAAATTATAAGAATTAATGTTTTTTTATGATTCAGTGTTTTTATGGAACTGCTTAACTGCTGATATGATGTGAGCCACTCTGAGCCCACTTGTGGGGTAGGGTGGGATATAAATCTCAACAAACAAACAAACACACTTCTGATTTGTTTATTTAGTTAAAATATTTCTCCCCTGCTTTCCCAATCAAATATTCAAAGCAAAAAATACAATAAAACATTGCAAATAGTTCATCCTGTTATACAATAGAAGCAGTAATTAACAAAACACACCAAGAACAGCGATCATTAGCAGTAAAAGCAGGGGAGCGGTGGCACAGGGGATTTATCCTCTGGTGATAATTAGCAGTAAAACATGGCAGTGAAATTCAATAAAGAGCCCCAGTAAAACACAGTAGGCATCATGGTAGTTAAGCTACCATACCCCACACTAACATATCATTATAGCAGCAATAGATATTGCAGCAGCAGAGTCTTCCAACTGAATCCAGAATTTTTTAAAAAAATCAATCAAAAGCTAATTGAAATAAAACCGTCGTTACCTGGCATCAGCAGACCAGCAGAGGCAGAACCAGGCTTCCTGGGAAGATGCTTCCAGAATCATGGAGCCACCAGGGAGAAGGGCATTCCATTCCTTTCAGTAGGGGGAGGTACCTGGAACCAGGATTCTCAAATTGTCCTGGAGAGGAAGAGCTGACGTCATCCAGCCAAGCCAAGTCGAGTGGGGAAAATGCCGTCCAGATCACGTCTGAGTTGCAACTGAACAAATCCCCGTCGGCTGCAAAACGTGTGCTATGAAAAGATTATATGTGTTGTCCTCCCTTACCCCTATAAAGCATTGTTGTGAAATGAATAACTGTAAATCGCTCAGAGCCAGCAGCTCTGCAAGGATTGAGTGATCAATAAATTGAAAGATTATTATTATTTTTATTATTAAAACATGGCAGTGAAACTCAATAAAGAGCCCCAATAAACACAGTAACAGCATCATGGTAGTTAAGCTACCATACCCCACACTAACATATCATTATAGCAGCAATACATATTGCAGCAGCAGAGTCTTCCAACTGCATCCAGAAGTTTCTTTTTTAAAAAATAAAAGAAATCAAAAGCTAATTGAAATAAAACCGTCATTACCTGGCATCAGCAGACCAGCAAAGACAGCACCAGGCTTCCTGGGAAGATGCTTCCAGAATCATGGAGCCACCAGGGAGAAGGGCATTCCATTCCTTTCATTAGGAGGAGGTACCTGGAACCAGGATTCTGAAGAAGGTCTAAAGAGATGGGAGGGGAAATGGTGTGTGTGTGTGGGGGGAGCAGACAGACCTTCAGATACTCTGGTCTCAACCCATTTAGATCTTTAAGGTTTAAACCAGAATTTTGATTTGCACACAAAAAGTATACTGGAAGAACAATATAAATAAATTTTAAGCAGGTAAAATATGATATGTACTTGTTAATACCTTAGCCATGTGATGTAAACTTGTCAATAGCATAGTCATCAGCTGACATCGCTGGGATGTTTTCATGTGCAGTCCCATCTAAAATGAGTTACAGATTGTATATGGTTGGCTCCGTAGAGGTCCGAAAGCCATTTGGCTGGCTTTATGGCAACCATTTCTGTACTGTATTGGTTGTATTTCCCATGATTTTATTAAGTAGTATTTGCTTTAGTAGCGAATAGTTATAGACAATGCCACAATTTCCTTCCTTACCTTGAGGTGCCATTGTAAAGATCAGCAGCCTTTCCAACCAATCCCCACATGCTTGTTTGCTCACATGGGAGATCACAGGCTCAGACTATTAGTCTCCAGCTCCAATAGTGCATCAACTGAATGGCAGAATGCATTATGGATCGGGCTGCCTCACACAAGTATCTCTAGACAGGGCTCCTTCAACAAGACAGAAATCAAATAAAATACTGATAGCAAAGTGACAGATCAAAGTTTATGGCTAAGGACATTCTTGTTTGCCAGAATTTAAATGGAGAGCAAGCAGTTTATTGCAGTTTTAATAATAGATGAATGGAAAATATTAAAATGTGAGTTTAGGGCAAAGGGATAAATTAAAATTGTACTTTAAAGGGTATAGAATGACAGAAGGAAAAATGTGTGTGACTCTTCTCAGACCCTACAGCACCAGGATTAGTGAGAAAGGAAGAAGTAGGGATGAGAATCTATAGAAGTCCAGTTCCTATATAGGGGATTAAGTTGGGACATGAATTTAAGAAATCATTCTCCAAATGAAATTTAGTAAGTGTACCAAGCCTCATTGTCATTTCTGGATTAGTGCTGTAACCAGAAAAACTTCTCAAGTATGTGAAACAGAAGATGAGGACTTCTCAAGAAAAGACATTTGCAAGATTGCTGATTTGATTATGAGTCATGTAAACATTGACCAATGCTATTCAGAAAATGCATTCACAAGTACTTTCCTATCACACTATTTTTTTGAATTTTCAAAAGGAAGATTAAGGTTTTCCATGTTTCCTTGTCTCAAATATTTCAGTGCTACTGAAAATCTCAAGAGGAAAGAATGTTGAGAATTTGTATTCATTCTGTTTGTATTACTAAAAGGTAGTAAGAACAAGATACACCGTGAAACGCAAAGATTTAAGGCTGTTGTAATCCCATCTAAAGTTTGCTGCTTTAAATATCATTGACTTCATAGGGCCTGAGTAGAGTTAGTACTCCTAAAGTGAAATTTTAAGGAGAATTAGGAGGCTCCTGTCCAGATGACACTTTTGAGTAAGTTCAAGTGAAATAAACAGAGATTTGATAAGACTAGTGAAATTTGTTGGGGTAGGGGCTCAGCTAGAAAATACTATTCTTGCTTTTCAGCAGGGTGGAAGTCATTGTGACCAATTGTGACCCATTGGGTCAGGCACAAGGGCTGCAAGCCCCCATAGATTTAGTTGCCAGCCTCCAGTTGCTGACTGGAGATCTCCTGTGATTAGAATTGATCTCCAGGTGACAGAAATCAGTTCCCCTGAAGTAAATGGCTGCTTTGGAAGGCGGACTCTATGGCATTATATCCCATGAAGTCTCTCCCCTCCCAAACCTTACCCTCCCCAGACATCACCCCCCAAATCTCCAGGAATTTACTAGGGAAGAGGTATTTATGTAGGGTTGAGGGCAATGCTCCATTTAAGCTGTGGAGTCTTGTGAGCAAAAATTCTACTTAGTGAGCTACTGGCATTAAAGTTGTGAGCGAGCAATTTGGCTACTGCATAAATTAGTTTGTTCGGGGGCCACTCAGCTTAGAGGGAACACTGGTTGGGGATGGAGCCTGAGGAGAGTGGGGTTTGTGGAGAGGAGGGACTTCAATGAGGTATAATGCCATACAGTCCACCTTCAAAATCGGCCATTTTCTCCAGATGAACTGATCTCTGTTGCCTGGAGATTAGTTGTAATAGCAAGAGACCTCCAGCTACCATCTGGAGGTTGGCATCCCTATATTTATGCCAGTTCTACTGCACACTGGCCAACACCTACATAATTTGAATAATCTCGAATTAGCTGGCAGCCTGATGGGAAGTAGTAGGAATAACTCAGGAAAAAGGCTTTTTGTGGGAGGGTGGAATGGGTTATAATTAGGCCTGGTCTTTGATTGTTTCCATCTCTCTTTCCCAAAAAAACTGTTGATAGGGTATTTAATTTAATTTTTGTTACATGGATTTCATTGCAAATTACCTAGAAGGCTTGCTGTGGCTTCATAGGGTGCTGTACAGAACTGAACGCAAATAAACAAATAAGATTTAGAAAGAAATAGCATTTTTAAAGCACAAGTTGTGAAATTCCAGAAAAGCAGTTAGTCTGTTGCAGCCAAAATAATGAGTCTTGTGGCACTTCCAAGACAAGGTAATTAAATTCACTGTATTATAATGTGAGTGGAGGTCTTAGTTTTGCAGAACAACTCCCTCCAAATGGGGAGGAAAGAAGCAATAGATTTCAGTGTGTGTTGAACATGGGCTCTTATGAACTAGTCACTGACAGAGCTGTTGGTTCTTCTGATGTATGTCACAGGAGGCCAGCAGTGTATACAACTTTTCAGCCATCATAAGGAACTGTTTGCCAAAGGCATAGCCCTTCGTATGTAATAAGTGACTTATTGTAATGTGTATACTTTGTAATAGGTTAAAACAATACTATTATGAATAGTCTCCCCCCCCAAAAAAAAAGCTGGAGTTTTAAGAGGAGCTGACATTTGGAAAACAACTATGTGTGACACCACTGCTGTTGGCTAAATGCTGTGATTTATGTAACATGCTCAGAGTTGATATGTACAGCTTTGTAGAGCCACATAAAAGGTTAACATCATTCCATAGACGATAGCTTTGCTACATTTCAGTTTTTCCTGAAACCATCCGGTGAGGAAATACATGCCTTTTAAACCACAACATGTAGAACAGAAGGACAAATGTAGTGGGAAACATGATAATCAAATAAAAGGAGAATATTCCATGAAGGCAGCCCTCAACCTTTGTACATCTCTGTCATTTGCCAGATGGGTTGGAATTTTTTTAATTTAGTACTGTGTAACATTATTATGGAAGACAGCCCAGAAATAAATGAAAAACTATAATGAGTAATCTGTATGCCTTTCAACAAAATCGGCAAAAAATAAAGGCCCTAGCCAACAGAATAATTCAGCCTTGTAAATAGCCAGTGACCTGGTAGCTCCTGGTGTGTGAGTGAGCAAAAACCTGTGTGGTGTACTAATTAGAGCAACCTTGTTAAGCCTGTGGGTAGGAATGGGCATGAATTGGGAAAATAAAGCTCATTTCCATTCATGGCATGCCCAGTTCGCAAACTACAATTCATCACAATCTTCTAGGGGCCAAATGAACTGGTTCAGTTAGTGAGGTTCAGTTAGTGTAGTTCGCAAACTACAATTCATCACAATCTTCTAGGGGCCAAATGAACTGGTTCAGTTAGTGAGGTTCACGATGTAATAGAATGCCCCCCTGGCATACTAGAGGCACCAAACTCACTCAGGATTTTTTTTCTGTCTCTCCTGTACATGCCCTCCAAGTTTGGTGTGGATTGGATTTAGAGTGTCTAAGTTATGGCCCTCCAAAGAAGGTGCCCCATCCTCCATTGTTTCCAATGGACTAAGGACTAACAGAGAATCTCTCAGCAGAATCAAAGGTGGGGAGGCATTTTTTTCAAGCCCAACAGAACCAGTGAAATGTGCCAGTAGAATCAGTGCCACTGTGGGAGTGCAAACCCAACAGAACTAAGGTCAAGCCAGAGAATCTCTGTAACAGAAACTGAAGGTGGTGGAAGCATTTTTGCAAGCCCAGCTGAACCAGTGTAATGTATGAGTGCCCAGCAGAGGAAGATACTAAAAGGAATGGCAGGATTGCCCACTGGAAACAATTGGAGAGGTTTAAAGGTCCATAGAGACTATGAGAGTCAGGAATAACAATTGACTTGCATAGGGATGGGCACGAACCAGCTAACAAGCTAAAGTTTATCATGAATTTTGTCTGGTTTGTTGTTTGTGAAGCAAAGTTTGCAAACTGAAGAACTGCCAAGAACTTTCATGAATTTTAATGCAGTTTGGGGAGTTCATGGGGATTCAAAAAGCCATGGGGAGCAAAAATCAGGGATTTAAACCTTAAATGGCTCACAAACCAATACAAACAGGTTCAGTTTGCGAACTGGCATATCAGTTTGTGGTTTGGTTCATGACCCAAACCACAAAAATGTGGTTTGTGCCTATTCCTAGACTTGCATGGGCTCCATTGAAATACACTACAGCACAAAGTAGTTGCCATAAAAATGCAGAGTGGATTTTCAATTAATGTCTCTGGGCTCAGATAAACTGCTCTGGAATGGAATAACAAGACCCAGAGTAGAAAGATGGTCCCCAGAAATAGAATTAGTGCTTTGGTACTGGAATGACAGCACCCCAAGTGGAACAACACCCCCCTGGGAGGAGCAGACGTGTTCTGCAGCTGGGATGATAGCCACCAGAGTGAAATGACAGCCACTGAGAGTAGCAGAAGTTTTATGGGGCTGGAATGAAAGCCCTCTCAACTGGAATGACAGCCACAAGGAGTAGCAGGACTGTTTTGGGACAGGACTGGACGGATTTGAGACAGAACATTTGAGGCTGCCATTCCAGTCTCAGAACACTTCTGCTACTCCGAGGAACTGCCATTCCAGTTGGGAGAGGGCTGTCATTACAGTCCCAGAACATCCCTGTTATTCCCAGGGGTTGTCATTCTACTCTGGGGGCTGTCATTCCAACCTCAGAACACCTCTGCTATTCCCAGGGACTGTCATTTCACCCTGGGGGCTGTCATTCCACTCCCAGAAATCCTCTGCTACTTCCAGGGACTGTCATTCCACTCAGAGAGCTGTCATTCCACTTCCAGAGCACTAATTTTATTTCTAAGGGCCATCTTTCCACTCTTGGATGTGTTATTCCAGTCCCAGAGACATTAATTGAAAATCCACTCTGCATTTTCTTTGCAACTATTTTGTGTTGTAATGTATTTCAATAAAGCTCATGCAAGTCAGTTGGCAATCCTGGTCCCCATTATCTACACTGGGCCTTCAAGCCTCCCCCATTGTTTCCAATAGGCAATCCTATTGGAACCTCCATTGGAACCTAGTGCCATTGTGATAATGCCAGCTCAACAAGACTGATGTGAAGCACAGAATCACACTCCAATGGGGGGGGGGCTGCAAGCCCAGCAGAACCAGTGCAATGTACTAGTGTTCAGCAGAACCCAGAGGTACTGTGGAAATGCAAACAAAAGGAGGACTAACATCAATTACTGCAGTTACAATATGCAGATTGCTCAGCAGAACCCAATGTCATTGGCATTGAAAGCTTAAAAGGACTGCTGTCAAAGCACAGAGTCACAACAAATCCAAGCAAGAGGTGGGTTGCAAGCTCTGTGCAAGAAAATGGGAACAGAACACAAGAACCCAGGTAAAGGAAAAAACAAACAACCTGTTGAAACTGACATGACTAGTTTGAAACTAACCCGAGTGTTTTCAAGGCTGGAGAATCCCCCCACCCCGTTGCTTTGAAGTTTGGTAAATATTTTGATTGAGCAGTGACAGTCTGTCTGGAAATGTATCCATCCATGAACCGGCATAAACTTCCTTGAACAGCTCAAAAGTTAATGGAAAGTTCATGCCATTTGATCTGTTACGAACTTCACAAACCACAAACAGGCCAAAGTTCACCACAAACTTTAGTTTGTGAGCCAGTTCATGCCCATCCCTACCTCTGGGTACTTTTGGAATTATGAGAAAGGGCAGTCACCACTATCTATCTCATAATTCTGGCCAGTACCAGGGAGGCTGTAGAATTCTTGAACCAGTGCCTGGAGGCAGTTTTGAAGTGGGGGTGGGCTAATAAACTGAAGTTTAATCACAGAAATATGGAAATGCTACTCATGAGCAGAAGGTCTGACCCAGGATTTAAGTGTCACCCTTTCTGAATGGGCTTGCATTCCCATTGAAGGAACAGATCTGTAGCGGAGAGGTACTCTTGACCCAGTCTACTGCTGGATAAGCCAGTGACAGCTGTGGCCTTTCCTAAGCAGAAAAGATCTGGCCACTGTAGTACATCTCATGGTTAAACCTAGGTTAGTTTATTGAAATACACTCTGCATGGGTCTATTCTTGGAAAATTTTCAGAACCTTTAGTTGGTGAAGAATGCTGCAACCAGAAGGTTGATTGGAGTGAGTTGTAGGGACCATATAATTCCAGTCTTAGCCAATCTACACTGACACCCAATCTGTTTCTAGTCCCAGTTCAAGGTGCTTGTGTTGATCTTTCAACTCCAGTATGGCTTGAAACCACCATATTTGAAGGACTGCCTGCCTCTGTACAAACCTACCTGACCACTTCTTTACAAACCTACCTGATCGTCTTCTGAGGTTTTGCTTTGGGTGCTCCCACCTTAAGACATTAGGTGGGTAGCAACCTGAGAGAAGGCCTTCTCAGTCATGGCGATAATGCTGCAAGGGTCAAGCTACCTCAAATATGCTACGAAGAGCACTACGCTCGATGGATCATCACCTCCTGGTGGTCCCTGGCCCGAAAGATGTCCATCTTGCCTCGACCAGGGCCAGGGCCTTTTCTACCCTGGCCCCCGCCTGGTGGAACATACTACTCATTGATATCAGGGCCCTGTGGGATCTACTTCAATTCTGCAGGGCCTGCAAGATGGAGCTGTTCCGCCAGGACTTTGGCTGAGGCAGCAGACATCCATACATGGCCTCCCTGAGATGTTTGTCACCCTGTTATTCTTCAGCTATGTAACAACCACTGGTTATGGCCAGGAACCTCCCACAACCAAAAATTTCTATGCTATCAGCTATAACCACCATTTCAGCATTTTAATATTTTTATATTTATTATGATGTTTTAAATTTCAAGTTTTATTGTACTAACTGATATATTTATATAAATGAAATGTTGTTACCTGCCCTGAGCCCGTTTCTGGGAAGGGTGGGCTATAAATGTGAATACATAAATGAATGAATAAATAAATTTATAACCTTTCAGCAACCATACAACATATGAGAAAGCAACTCCTAGTCTGGATTTACATATTAACTTCTGAATGTATGTCTTGTTGAAATATTATATACTATTGACCACTGAGGAAGGCCTTAGAGGCCGTAATGCATATGGTCTTGTTGTTCATGTGATATATTCATCAACTGTGTATGTGAAATCATCAGTTTTGTAAGTGAAATTACTACAGGTAATGTAAAGCTCATGTTGATATTCTATGCAGTCTGATATTCAGACCTTATGCTTTTAATCTTCACCATGGTGTACACCATATAATAAATATATATTTTGATATCTTATTTGGGATAGCTTGACCCTTGCAGAATTATAGGTATTTTTGGAGTTGAGTTTGTGTTCTCCTTTTCCTTCATTTGTTTTTCAGTCATGGCACCAGAAGTCTGGAACTCTCTCACCAGAAAGACTCATCTGTCCCCTTCCATTGCCATCTTCCACCAGAGGGTAAAGACTTTTTTGTTTTCTCTGGCATTCACTCCATGATCCCTCCTTCCTGCTTTATGTTTTAATTGTTCTATGATGATGTTTTATTATGTATGTTTTTAATTTTGTTAGCCACTTTGGTGGGCATGACAAGGAAAGATAGGCAGGTACACATTTTATAAATAATAATAATCTTCAAGAAATCAAACTGTAGCCATGGTTTCAAGGCCTCAAATCCAGACACTTCCCAGAGAAGCAGCAAAGAACCTGACAAAGTTGAAGAAAAAATAACAGCTGTGATACAATGGGCAAATGACCTTTATCTTTAAACATGCTTCAAAGTATTCTTTCTCTTCTTTTAAAAGAAATAAGCATGAGATATTAGGAGTATGGGCTCCATTTTAAATGTTTTCAGCCACTTCAGATGAGACAGGCAAGGATTCTTGCCCAAACTGATATAATTATTTTATCTTTGCCCCCAACATCAACTGCCTGGTTCTTGTTTAACATCCCCCAGAGGATTTCCTAATTGGCAGAAAAACAGGAGCACAAAAAGACACAGGAATTATTGGAACAAACCTTCTTTCCCAAAGTAAATAAACCTTTTAGAGAGGATTTTCAGGTGAGGCTTTTGTAGTTCAAGCAAATTAAGGTGCAGATGGTATAGTTTCCACCCTTTGGAGGGGATAGAGAGCTGGCATTGGGACACTTGCCACAAGCCCAAGGCTTGCTGTTTAGCTAATCCTATTAGTTAGATAATCATGCTGTGTACATCTGGCATGTGGCACACTCTTAGTTGGCACAAAAGTAGCCTCTTCTTTTATTAACAGGCTCAGCCCATTATTTCTTCTGCATGCTTGCACGGTTCTTTTGCTAGAGATTGTTTTATTCACTTATAGAGACCCAAGTTTATTTTTCTATAAACCACAGAGGAACCAAATGCTATCCTTGAGAGTTCATAATCATAATGTTGGAATCAACACTGATACCATTGTGAATAATACAGAGAGTAGATGGAAACTATTCATTCACTCAGATCCCAGGGTCATTTATTGAAATGGATTGGCAGTGGATTCAGGAATCATTCAATGAAGGACCTTTTCCTCATAGTATGGCCCCGGTCATACAGGAGGATTTGATCCGCAAGAGAGACAGATCGGGGGCGCATCAAGTGGGCGCAATCACCCTGCAACATCTGGGAAGCGGCACGCACCCATCCCTGATCCGTCTCTTCCGGCCGAAGATGTGGAGTTAAAATAAACCTGCAAAGCACTACTACCTACCAGAAAATCCGCGGCACGGGCGGCTGTGTGATCACTGATGCACCCGTCTCCCACAGCATGTGATGCCCCCTGCTAAAGTGCGCAGATGCACACATGTGCAGCTGACTCACCTGGCTATCCCATCCGTGGCTTCCCCCTCGCATGAGGTCAGAAATAGTAGTGCATTTATCATAAGTAGAAAAGAGCCTACATTCTTTAAGAGATACTATGGACTAAACTACATGTGGCACTAGAGATCTGTGACTAGAACACCAAATGTATAATATGATCCTAAAAAGCTATTGTAAGGGAAATAAAAATAAAGTAGGGCCATGGTACTGGGAAAGGGTTTGGAACAAACCTTCTTTCCCAAAGTAAATAAACCTTTTAGAGAGGATTTTCAGGTGAGGCTCTTGTAGTTCAAGCAAATTAAGGTGCAGATGGTATAGTTTCCACCCTTTGGAGGGGATAGAGAGCTGGCATTGAGACACTTGCCACAAGCCCAAGGCTTGCTGTTTAGCTAATCCTATTAGTTAGATAATCATGCTGTGTACATCTGGCATGTGGCACACTCTTAGTTGGCACAAAAGTAGCCTCTTCTTTTATTAACAGGCTCAGCCCATTATTTCTTCTGCATGCTTGCACGGTTCTTTTGCTAGAGATTGTTTTATTCACTTATAGAGACCCAAGTTTATTTTTCTATAAACCACAGAGGAACCAAATGCTATCCTTGAGAGTTCATAATCATAATGTTGGAATCAACACTGATACCATTGTGAATAATACAGAGAGTAGATGGAAACTATTCATTCACTCAGATCCCAGGGTCATTTATTGAAATGGATTGGCAGTGGATTCAGGAATCATTCAATGAAGGACCTTTTCCTCATAGTATGGCCCCGGTCATACAGGAGGATTTGATCCGCAAGAGAGACAGATCGGGGGCGCATCAAGTGGGCGCAATCACCCTGCAACATCTGGGAAGCGGCACGCACCCATCCCTGATCCGTCTCTTCCGGCCGAAGATGTGGAGTTAAAATAAACCTGCAAAGCACTACTACCTACCAGAAAATCCGCGGCACGGGCGGCTGTGTGATCACTGATGCACCCGTCTCCCACAGCCTGTGATGCCCCCTGCTAAAGTGCGCAGATGCACACATGTGCAGCTGACTCACCTGGCTATCCCATCCGTGGCTTCCCCCTCGCATCTGATCAAGCTGGGGAGCATATGCGCGGCGGCTCGAGGGATCTGTCTGATCCCGCTGCCGTGCTTCTCTTTTGCTGCGACTCTAAAAAGCCGAACTTCTGCCCCAGCTTTTCCTGTGGTGTGACCGGGGCCTATGTATGGAATTCATTCAAGGATATGGCCAGTAGTGTAAGATGATTTTTCGAAGCAGTTCATAAAGGTCAGAAATAGTAGTGCATTTATCATAAGTAGAAAAGAGCCTACATTCTTTAAGAGATACTATGGACTAAACTACATGTGGCACTAGAGATCTGTGACTAGAACACCAAATGTATAATATGATCCTAAAAAGCTATTGTAAGGGAAATAAAAATAAAGTAGGGCCATGGTACTGGGAAAGGGTGACTTTCCCCTTGTCACTGACTGGAAAGGCCCTCCAGCTGCTTTATGGCCTGCTTAAGACCTATATTGTGTCTAACTCCTTTCCTTATCAAGGCTTAAAGCAGCATAGAAAGTTTAATTATAATTGGGGATAGGGCATGTGTGAAGACATAAAACCCACTTTCCCGACACCATGCCCCAACCCCAAGCAAACTTACTGCCTACCTACCTTACTATCTTTTAGACGCAAGGCCAAAACTTTCTTTTTTACTCAGGTTTTTCATCAGGGGGCATATCTTTCCAGCTGTTTCATGCTCCACATCTAGTCTGTCTGTTTTATGGGTAGAAGTATGCTGTTATGTTATTATGTCCCTGGGCTTATTTTTGTTTTGTATTGATGATTTATTGTTCTACTTGCAAGCTGCCTCAAACAGGGATCTGAAAATGTGGCATAAAAATCCCCTAAATAAATAAACTTTACACACACATACACACCTGCCTTTTAGAGTTAAATTAATCGTATATTTTGACTGTGTAAGTATGTACCGGGATGTGGAATGGTATAGTATAGACTGATTTCATCAGATCTTAGAAGCTAAGCAGGGTTGATACTTGGATGGGAGACCAGCAAGGAAGACTTGCAGAAGAAGGCAATAGCAAACCATCTCTGCTTAATCACTTGCCTTGAAAACTTTATGGGGTCATCATAAGTCAACTGCAACTTGACAACTCCTTACATGCACACACAAGTACGTACCAGAGCCTGAACAAACAAGGGACAGTTCTGCACAGATACCCAAATAGAATTTCTATGCTCAGTGACAGCGTATCAGTTACTAAGCACTAATAACACAGGGGAGACAATTTAGTTATGCCTTGCAAGTGAGTTTCCAGTAACATTTGACTGTTTATCGTCATATTGAGTTCTGGACTAAAGTTGATCTTTGGTCAGAATCAACATGGCATCTTTCGTTGTTTGAATTACTCCACAGTCTCTAAATTTAAATCATTTGGTTCTGCATATGAAATGAAATTATTCCAAATGATTACATTTTAGAGACTGTGGAGGAATTATTGCTGGTCATTTTGAGGGGGGGAGGGTAAAAAGGGAATACATTCAATGTATTGAAGTATGTAATATGTGCTATGTTATGTATTGTTTGAGGTATATGGAAGCAGGATTAAATACTTCAATTTAAAAAAATGTACCAACAACTTCAGGCCTGTCAGTGGCACTGAAAATTCAAGAGTGGGGCAACTCCCCAGGGCATGGTATGGAGGATAATGCAGGCTTCCGCCCCAGCAGGATCTATTTAAAGCTATGATTTTAGCTGGAAAGATACTACAAAATTAACTATAGACAGATGGAATGGTTTTAGCGCTTGGCTGGAAAGATGCTACAAAATTACCTATAGACAGATGGAATGGTTTTTTATATGAATGGGTACAGTCGGACATATTAACAATATTTTTAAAAAAAGCTAGGTGAGGATAAGATTGTGGAAGTCAAGAAGAGGTGGTTTGGGTATATAAGATGGGTAAAAGCAGGGGAGGGGGGAATGAAATATTGGTTAAACTCCAAAAGGTGTGCTTCTGGTTACAGATATAAAATAAGGAATTATTGCTGGTCGTTTCGAGGGGAGGAGGGTAAAAAGGGAATACATTAGGTGTATTGAAGTATGTAATATGTGCTATGTTATGTATTGTTTGAGGTATATGGAAGCAGGATTAAATACTTCAATTTAAAAAAATGTACCAACAACTTCAGGCCTGTCAGCGGCACTGAAAATTCAAGAGTGGGGCAACTCCCCAGGGCATGGTATGGAGGATAATGCAGGCTTCCGCCCCAGCAGCTCTATTTTCTAAAAATTAAAAAATTAAGTACCACTCACCAAAAAAAAAAATTGGTTCTGCATATCACAAAAACAGAGCTGGAGATGTGTAGGAAACTGACTTCCCACTCTACCCTATGACACAGTCCTGATACTGCCCAGTTCTATGCCAGTGCAGGTGTTACACCATTGCAGTGCAAGACTGGAGAGGGTTGCTTCCAGCATTACCCTCCAGATGTGCTGGCATATCTTTAATTTATGCAATATTATCTCTGATATAACCAGCATAGGGCATGTCAGCATCATAAATCCTTTGAAGACTGCACTTAATATGGTTCCTCTATTTAATTAAACCATCCCAGAAAAGTCAGTATGGAGTTGGAGAAAAAAGATTCCCACCCAGACCAATATAATGGGGGGGGTGAGCCTGCTTACCACAAAAGCAACCAGAAGTAAAACCTGTCCAGGGTAGCAGGGTAAAGAAATATATGGTAAAGTACTGACTACAAGACACAGAGCCACATTGAACATCGGCTGGAGGCATGAGGATCCCAACAGCTAATGTTCCCCATGTGTGCCTACAAGTGAAACATGATTAAACCCATCCCTTACTCCCATTCAAATACAAATACAACACCTTTATTGGCATAAAATATCAAATACACATGCAGCATAGAGCAACTCCCATTCAGTGCAGGAAGCAGTATCCTGTGTCCTACCACTCTGCTTAGTAATGTCTGAAGCCTTCCTCCAGGCTAAGAAGACTTACTCCAACTTAAGTAGCTTTTTCTTCAGCAGAAGAACCATTTAAGTTAAAAGAAGATTCTTTAGGCTGTAAGGAGGGTTGATACTTTGCTAAGTGAAGTGGTAGCATACAGGCTAATATTTCTTGTTCTGCCTTACCAAGCAGAACGTCTTGTGTCTGTCCTGTTAGATTTTTGCCTTATCTGTGAGATTTATCAGAAGGGATTCCTTAGGGTGATATGTACATCTCCTAAGAATTTCATCCTATTGGAAAGGAGAACACAATTACTGAAGGATGTCTGTTTGTTTTTTTAATTAACCCAGTGGAAACAAATGGAATAAAACTAAGTGCATTAATAATAAATATAACAATGGTGAATCAAGCTTTTCTTTTCTTTTTTTTGTAAAGAAAACAAAAATGAAAAAGGAACAAATAGTTCTGCGTAGTCCTAGTGATGTCTGATCCATGACAAACATCATGACGAAGACAAATTACAAAAAACATAAATTCAAATTCCAGCAACATTACTTCCAATTTTTAAATCTTGTTTATGGCTTCATTCTCTCCTACATTCCCATCTACAACAAACCACCTTTCGACATTTTTGCACCTCTGCTGCTTTGGTTTCCATGTCACCCTTGTGAGAAAAAGAAGATCCCCCCCCCAAAGAGCTTTGCACAACATTCTGACTTTGCTTTCCATTTCTTACCCTCTCTGAAAAGAAGAGTTGGCTTTTAATAGTAGAGGTTGCCTATCAAAACATTTTGAGAAATGCTTTGGAGAAATGCAGTGCTCCCCAGTCTCTGCTCTGTTGTGCCAATCTGCTAATACAAAAGCTCAATGTTTCGCCAAATTTACAGTGATAAATAATTTATGTTTACATCACACATGCATCCTATAATGACCTACAGCAGTTTTCTTTCCAGTGAACAATATGAGATATGATTCCCTCCAGTATAACTGTTGGCTGCCTGCTATTAAGATTTTAATGAGAACAAATTTCATCCAATCCCTTTCCAGGCAGAAAATTCAATTAGGCTAACAATTGTACTCTATAACGCTACAATTAGTGATCTAGTCAGCTTCTAAACACTCACTGTCTTTTCTCTGCCATGTGAAATAAACAAGAAAAATGTAAATCAGTGACTTGGCCACAGCACCCTCCCAATAATATCACAAGAAAATGGCTTTTAAAAGTAATGAGAAGCAGAATAATGATATGCAAAATAACACAGATCATTGCAGGACTGAGCCATGTGCCAGTACCTGAAGATATGTGTACTATAATATAGTCCATGGGTAAGAAAAGTTGAAAGGGATATCTGAAGATAATTGTTGACCAAATTTCAGAAGAAGCCAGGATCTGGATTTCAGGCAACCCTGATCACTCAGCCTCAAGAGATTTTGGTTGCATTGCCTTTGCTCTTTCACCCAGCTCCACCACAGAGATTTAGCCAGTATCCTAATCTGCACAGCAGTGAGGGCATCACCAAGGGGGGGAAACCAGGATGTCCAACCTTGTCTGTCACATGAAACTATAGTTTAAATCAAAGATGGAGTCCAACCAACTTTTCTGCCAGTGAAAAAAAGAGGAGGGGTCCTCTCTGACCAACTAAAAAGGCTACTGCGAGGATCGTGGAACTTGCATGGACAGAAGACATGTGGGATGGAGGTTGTAGTAATGATGAGAATTGGGCAAGATGGAGATAAAAAGTTTGCTGGATCTAACCCTGTGTGGTTACTAAACCACAGTCAAACCACAGTTTCAGACCCTTTTTTGACATTTGTTGACTAATGATCAGTTGACAAAACTAACCATATTTAATTATTAATGAAACCATATCATATGGCATCTGAATGGAATTTATGGAAGAGCTGGTATAGGAAGGAGCACATATTCTCATTTTTTAAATCTTTTGTATTTATTTTATCAGTTTTTACAGTTTTCTGCTTTTTACTCGTAATTTGTAGATTTGTTAATGTATGTACCTGTTGTACAGTTCTAAAGACAATTTATATGACATTTATACTGTATTATTGATTTACTGATGTACATTTAATGGGGGGAAATGCATACATTTCAATGTGAGGTTTATCCAGGGGAGGAGCAAAACTGAAAGTGAGATTTTGGTGCTTGATACTAGAAATTTGACAAATTAGTTGTCTATGAGTGATTCTTCATTGGCTTTCCCCTCCATTGTTTTAGCAAACCAATGTTGGAACAGAAATTCCCCTCTACATTGCATGCTGCTTTCATTTCCTTTGATCATTGGATTTTACGGTATCCTCTGCATTGCATGCCACTTTCACTTTCTTTGATCATCGGGTTTTATTGTACCTTCTGCATAGATTTAAGGCCGTTTTATGGCCATTCCGGGGTGACTTTGCAGTCAGTACTGGGTTGGCCCAGGGTATTTGAATGTTATTTTGAGCTGCACCTTTTCCTCAGTTTTGAGAAAAAACATGGAGGAAATGCCAGATGCAGAACCAGCCTCTCACTGATGCTTACAGGTCTGCTGAGCCCTGACTCAGGAGTTTCAGTTCCAGTGCCAGCTAATGAAATCATTAAATGAGGTAGACTAACAGTGCAACCCTAGAAAGAGTTATGTCATTCTAAGCCCACTGATTTCAGTGGAGTTTAAAAGGGGTAAGTCTGCTTAGGAATGCATTGTACATTACATGACATTGTCTATCCCATAAACGAAATATATTACTTCCTTACACCTACATCAGATATCACTAGGAAAGAACCAAAGCAGAGGAGCCCCAGACTGCTTATCCTGGGAGGCAACTCTGCCTTCTGATTCAGACTTGGGTCCTGAACCCTCTAACCCAGAACAAGAGGTTTTCCATTCACTGACTCCTCAGTCCTTCCAAAGCCCTGAACCACCTCGGCCAAATGGCAGTCCTCACTGTCATAACCAGGTGTGGCCCCTTTAAGTACTGGCAGCCTGCTTGGGGCCTGTGTTTCCACCTCCTTAAAAGAGCATTTAAGCCTCATTTCATCCATGGGACACTATCAGCTCCTACTGCAGCAAATTCATACCTGGATCTCAGCCTCAAGCAGGATAGTGTTGTGCAATGTAATCTTTACAGATTTCTCCCCATTCCTCATCTGTCTCCAAGTAGAAGTAGGACGGTACAAAAAAAAAGATTGGTATTTTTCGGGTTTCGATATTTTGAACCCCCCAAATCAGTGTTTTTTTTTATATTCCCAAATCCAAGTACTGGTTTGGGATTTGGAATTTTTCAGAAATCCTGGGTTGTTGGTTTTTTAGGCCCCAATATAACCTTTGGGGAACATCATAGTCAATGGTCTCCATAGCGTATAATGGGGAATCGATCTGGGGGTATCCAGGGGTCAGAGGCCGTTTTTTGTTTTTGTTTTTAAGTAGAAGCACCAAATGTGCAGCATACCTGCTGGTGCCTCTCCTCAAGAAAACCATTAGTTTCCAAAAAAAGATTGGAGCAGGGAGTCCAATTCAATGGGCCCCCAAAGAAGGTGCCCCCATCCTTCATTGTTTTCAATAGAGGGGGGGAAAGTGTTCAAAAGGACCACAGTCCCTTTAAATGCCTTCCGCAAGATGAACATTCACTCTGCATTAAAGGGCTCACAGACCCTTTAAACACCTTCTCCAAGCCGTGAGTTTACCCAGTAGGTGCTTGAAGGAACTGCAATTCCTTTAGGTGTCCTTTAACTTCAGTTATGCAGTGGTCCCAAAATATTTTTGGGATTTGGGGGGCTCAGCTATTTTGGATAGCCAAAAAGGCACTCAAATGTATATCAGGCTAAAATAATAGCTAAAAAAATACTATGCCATTTTTCCGCTACTTTTTAGAAGAAGAATTTCTATTTATTTATTTATTTATTGGATTTCTTCCCCACCCTCCCAGCTAAAGCCGGCTCAGGGTGGTTTACATAAAACAGGTAAATTACATAAAATAAATGTTACATTAAAACATGAATTACAATTAAAACAATTCAGCCATAAAAGTGCTAGTAGTCGTTGTTGTCACTTTGGTGGTGGCAGCCATTATTCAATATTCTTAGCTCACAGTTGGCTCACTGTCTTCATGTTTAATTGTCCTTGCAGGGATTGATGTTCTTTGGCCTGTTGGTGAAAATTCCAGGAATCTAGGGCCCTCTCTCATTCTGCTGTTAGTTGTTAACTACTGATGATGGTGGTGGCCCCTGAAAGCCTGGTGGAAGAGCTCTGTTTTACAGGCCCTGTAGAACTTTAAAAGGTCCCGCAGGCCGTGATCTTATCCAGGAGCTCATTCCACCATAGTGGGGCCACCACCAAGAAAGTCCTGGTCCTGGTTGTCAACAGCCTAGCCTCCTTAAGACCCGGAAGGGCTTTTGGTTCTGAGCCCCTGATTGCAGTGCTCTCTGGGGAACATGTGGGGAAAAGCAGTCCCTCAGGTATGTAGGTGCCTGACCATATAGGGCTTTAAAGGTAAGAACCAGCACCTTGAAATGAATCCGGTATGCTATTGGTAGCCATTGCAATGCCTTTAGCACAGGCTGTATGTGCTCCTGTATTTTGCACCAGCTGCAGCTTCCAGATTTGAGACAAGGGCAGCCCCATGTAGAGAACATTACAGTAGTCCAATTTCAAGGTGACCATTGCATGGATCACTGTCACCAAGTCATTGCGTTTGAGGAAGTGAACCAGCTGCCTGATCAGCTGAAGATGGTAAAAGGCCAATTTGGCAGTGGCTGCTACCTGGGCCTCCATAGTTAAGGAGGCATCCAGGAACAATCCCAAAATCCTAACCTCCGGCACTGGCACCAGTGGTACCCCATCGAAGGTCAGGAGTGGGAACCCTACCCTCAGACCGCCCCAGCTCAGGCACAGGATCTCCATCTTCATTGGATTCAATTTCAGTCAGCTCAGCCTAAGTCAACCAGCCACAGCTTTTAATGCCCATTCCAGATATTCCAGTCTGGAGTCAGACTGGCTGCGGAACAACAGTATCTGCATACTGGTGACATCCCAGCCCAGAAGAAGAGAAGACGTTGGATTTATACCCCGCCTTTCATTATCCAAAGGAGTTTCAGAGTGGCTTACAATCTCTTTTCCCTTCCCCTCCCCACAACAGACATTCTATGATGTAGGGGGGGTTGAGAGAGCTCTTTCGAGAACTGCTTGTGAGAGAACAGCTCTGAAAGAACTTGTAATTGACCCAAGGTCACACCAGCAGCTGCATGTGGAGGAATGGAGACTCAAACCTGATTCTCCCAGATTAGAGTTTGCGCTCCTAACCACTACACCAAACTGACTCTCTTATTTTAGCTCAAATGTAGCTAAATGCACACCCCTAAGTAAAAGCATTCCAAAATCTATGGGCTATTTTTGGGCAGGAACACACAGGAATGGAGTTACAGCTGGCTTCAGAGTTGGCCATGCCCACTACAGTCAAAACCTCTGCATCCGTGGCTACAGAGGGAAGGCCTGGAGAGCAACCCCCCCGGCGACTCTGAGGTGAGGGGGCCTGGGGGCCTGGAAGGATCGAGGAGGCATTTAAATGCCTCCCCATGCCTTCCCCGGCCTGTCCAAGGGCCGACTTGCCTGGGTTCCCCGCAGCCACGAGGCACCTGGACAAGCCAAGGGAAGGCAGTTTAAACTGTCTTCCCTTCCCTTCAAGGGGGGCTTGCCCAGGCTCCCTGCAGCCGCGAGGCACACGGGCAAGCCAAGGGAAGGCATGGGGTGTGGCCTAACATGCTAATGAGCTGTGCTGTCAGGGGTGTGGCCTAACATGCTAATGATTTTCTGTTGTTGGGTGTGGCCTATTATGCTAATGAGTTCCTGCTGGGCTTTTTCTACCAAAAAAGCCCTGTATATGGGTGGAACCAATTTGTCCATATTCCTAGTGACCCCAAATTCTGTAACAATGGTCTGTTTCGCCCTCCCTTCACCTGTGCCCCAGTCTGTTTCCTTTGCTTAACAAAAACCAACAGGAGCCATTGAGCAAAGACACTCACATTGTTAACATTTATTGTTATAAAGTAATAATAGGACAAAAACTTGATATTTGGCATATACCATATACTCACTGGGCAAATGACCATCAAGAAGAGAGGACCCCTACCCATCATTCCTGCCCATCTCCCTATCCCAGTATCTGCAGCACTGGACTGTTCACAGTTGGCTAAGGACAGAGAAAATGGTTTAAGAGATTTATCTGGTGGTGTTTTACAGCTCTCCCTTTCCTGCCATGAGTTACTGACACTTTGCTCCTGAGTGCTACAAAAGGTCAATGAGCTGCAGGTTGTGTGCTCTTTTAAATGAGACTTAAAACAAGGTCCTGAACATCCGTAGCCATTAAGATTCCCCGAGCCATTGTGCAAGTATACCGGGTTGCTAACCCTTATGTCCTGGCAAAGCTCCAACTGAAATAATGACAGCTTGCCTTTCAGAAATTCTTGCTGTAATTTCTATGGTAAAAGCATTCTTCTCCACATGCTTTTCTGCACTAAGGTATTGTCAGGGTGTATGTATGGATCAGCCGTCAGTTCTGAACAATCTCTGGTTAGAAACTTAACCATGAAACCAGTCCCTCTTTCTTTAGAATGATTTACATGAAGGAGTTTGGGGGGGGGGTTTCCATGCATAATTTGCAAAGTGGGCAAGTTTGCCACTTGCTCCCCAGGTGTCGCTTATAAAACACATTGGTTTTGAAGGGCAAACTTCAAGGACTGAAGGACAGGAAGAGTTGCTGTCTCTGGGCTGTTGGGCATGAGTAGGGTTGCCAAGCCTCCAGCCATGGTGAGATATTTCCCGCTGGCACCCCTCTCTTCCCACTGCTGCTCAGAGCGGCAACAGGAAAATGATAAACAACAACAGCAACAACAACAACAAAAAGCCGTTTGGTTGATGGCATGACATGATTTCTGGTGATATCTCTAACAATCTCTAACATCTCTAACAATCGTTGGAGATTCCTAGAGAGGTGTGTCATCTATTCTAGGTTTTTCACACCATTACCAACAGTGCCCCTCCATGTCCCCTTCCCAGACTCCCGCTGTTTGCCCAGCCATGCCTGGAAATATAAGACATGACTGACAAGTGGAGTAGAAAAGAGCAGGATTGCCAAAGGAAGGATAAAATGTCCATGGAGAAAAGTTACTGAGGGAAAATATGAGCGGTTTAGGGGAAAAGGAAGTGAGGGGCCTAAGTAAAAAAAGAGAGAGATTTCTGTTGCTACTAGGGATGGGCATGGACCCAAAAAAAGACAGATCAGTTTGGGGTCTGTGACAGTCCACAGACGGAACCATGAAGCAAACTGAACCCTCCTCACATGGACCAAACTGGTCCAGCAAGTTCGGTTCCCCTTTCTCCCGGCCATGGCTGGGAAGAAGGGGGGATTGCCTGGGAAAGGACTTCCCTTCCCCCTTTCTTCCAGCTGTGGCATGCTGTGTCCATGAAAAAAAGGGGATTGACCAGGAAAAGGCTTCCCTTCCCCCTTTCTCCTGGCTGTGGTGGTGGGGGCACCCAGGAAGGGGCTTCATGGCAGCCATCTAACCCTTTGATTTTGTTCCCCACCACTTTGAGGGGGGGAGTAAAACCAGATAATTAAATATGGGGGTAACTTCACCCCTCCTTTCTGCTGGCCAAGATGTCTTGGGCTCCCTCGTGCAGCCCTTTTAAAGGGGCTGTGTGAGGAACCCTAGACAGTTGAGCTAGTGGATAGAGACTGAACAGCCCTGAACAGCCAAATGGAAACTGGCCAAAGTTTGGTCAATGTTCTGGGAGCCCATCTTCCCTGAACATTGGTTCCTGAGCCCTGAACCAGCCCAATTTTGGCTCATGAGCCAGTTCATGCCCATACCTAGTTTTTATCATGCCAGGAAGGCAGAAGAAAGAACGCTGCAAAATTATGAGTGGCAAGTGCCACAGTCCTGAAAGAGGAGAAGGAAAGGAGATTAGGGGAGGAAGAAGAAGCGTAGGTGAAAGGAAGGAAGACAGTTATAGAGGAGAAAAGTGGAGCCAGTGAGAGAAAGTTCTCATGTGGGGCCTGGAGAAAGGATAGGCTTTTGGTAGAAATAGAGCAGGAAGTCTAGGAGACTTTCGAAGCTGGTGGAAAGTGTGCCCTAGAGAAATAGAGCAGTGATATAAAAGAGGTTGGATGTGAATGGAGATTGAAAGTCATTCTAATGAACTTCTCAGCAAACTCTTAGGCAGCTAGTTTCTAGTTTATTTTTATTTTATTTTACTTTTTACTTGGAGCAAATGATGCAGTGACCTATTTACATTATGAACTCATCCCTGAAACTTTATATTGGTAAGTCAATTGGTTTTTTATCATTATGGAAAATGTTACAGTTCAGGTGATTATAATGAGGTTTAATAAGGCAAGAAGGTCTTCTGGGCAAAAAACATGATATAATAATGCACTATTATTAGAAAAGGGACCACTTGTCATTTTTTCCTGTGAATTTTTGTTCTCTAATTCACTATTTATTGGTTGTCATCAATTTATTTTGACATGTTGTGTTTTAAATTGGATTTTGGGGTACTAAAAATCATGTACCTGAAGTGTGTTCTAGAAACTAATGACAAAATGAAAGGATGAATCTGCATTGCTCTGCCTAGAATGGAGCAATATGTATAACACCATTGTTGTCTCTGCCATAGCAAGAATCCTTGATCATAAGTATTTTCTCACAGCAGACTTTTGCTTATTATCAGAAGAATAGGCATCCAAAGTTATCTAAGAAAAGTGCTGTAAAGCCACATGCCTTTAATAGACCGATCCCCTTAAGCATAAATTATTTATTTATTTCTACTTATATCCTGCCCTTCCTGCAAGCAGGAATAATAATTCATATACAATTAATTAATTTACACATTTGGGCAAATTATCCAAACAGAGCAAAGATATCCAGTAGATTCTAAGTGGTGTAGTTACATAGTTTGCAGGAAATACATTAATTGTTTCAACAAAAGTAAAAGGTTAGTATTAAAGAGCCCTGACCCAGATTGTCCGGGCTAGCCTGGTCTCATGAGATCTTGGAAGCTAAACAGGGTAGCCCTGGTTAGTACTTGGACAGGAGACCACCAAGGAAGATGAGGGCTGCTATGTAGAGAAAGGCAATGGTAAACCACCTCTGCTCATCTCTGGCCTTGAAAACTCCAGGAGGAGTTGACATAAATCAGCTGTGACTTTTTGGCACTTTCCACCAACAACCTTAAAAATCTTCTGAACACATGCTTAACAAAGAAGCTGGCTTTGTAGTTCACATTTCCCCCCCACAGTAACCAACTAGAATTTTGACAATGCTTTCATTAAAAGGAAGCTTTTAACATGAAAAAAGCTCCTGGCCAGCCACATATGCAGCCTATAAAACAATATGCAGGTGTGCTGCTGGTGAATAGTCAAGAGTGCCCAGTACAGACCAATCTAATTTAAAGTCACAGAATTTCAGTATTTTTTGCATTGTTCTTAGTTAATAGACTCGTGTGTGTGTCCTTGCAACTTGTTGTGTTGTTAGCTGCTTCAAGTCTAAGGAAATAAGGCAGGATATAATTGATTTAAATCAATAAATATGTGATGATGATACATGCTATAGTTCCCCCTTGATAGTTTTCCTAGCTTCTGGTGACAGCCTGAATGCATCTCTTCAAGACATGAACACTGAGAATGAACCAAATTACCCAGCTCCATTGCTTCATTTTTCAGGAAGTTCTCTCTCCTAAGTTCCACTCTTCTGAATTTCAGTTTAACTAGGGGAATTTGTGAATGGATTCCAGAAGTGAAGCGTGCAGAGTTTACCAAGGTTTTAGTTCCTCCTTTCTGTATTATTGGTGAACATGTGCACATTGATGAAGGCAGAGGTCATTTCGTAGAAAAAGAGGTGCAGGAGCTCATTAGCATGACTCATTTGCATATGCCACACACCCCGACATCATCGGAAGTGTGTCAGAGGGCAACACCCACCGCTCAGGCTCCACTGGACTGTTTTGGATTGCTAGCTATTGGGGGGCGAAGGAACGTGCAGGTCTGTCCTCACAGAGGAGGGAGAGCTTGTACCCAGGGCCGGCGCGAGGTGTTTTTGCACCCTAGGCAGGGCTACCTTCTAGCACCCCCCGTGCACCCAATTATGGGGTTGCCAACCTCCAGGCAGAGCCTAGAGAGAAGGAAGTCCTACTTCTCTCCCCTTTAGGCGAGCGAGGAGGCGGCGGCGAGGTTTCCGGGCACCAAAACCAAAACACCCCACATTTGGATTTACAAAAGCCGACCCCAGGCGGAGGGGGAAGGCGAGGTGGCCTTGCGCTCCCCTTTCGCGCCCCCCATGCCACGTGGCTGGGAACAGCAACAGCATGCGGGCTTTTGGCGGGGGGGAGGCACAGTTCGACACCCCATCCAGAGCCCGGTGCTCTAGGCGAATGCCTAGTTCGCCTAGTGGGTGAGCCGGCCCTGCTTGTACCTGAATAAAACTTGGTCTTAAAAGTGCCACTGGACTGTTTTGGACCGGGGGGCCGGGGGGAGCTCTGCAGCTTACCCTGCTGCTTCTTGCTCTGACTGAGGGCTGCTGGGAGCAGGGGCTTGTTGCATGTGCCCGCCCCCTGGGCTCTTTACTGCCGGAGCTCCGCTCCTGTGCGCTCCTGCAGGAAATGACCCCTGGATGAAGGGGTGGGGGGAGGGAGACTAGCCTTTCCTGAGTTCTTCTTAGATTCATGCCAAGGGCTTGCAATAGACAGTTGAGATTCCTGACTATTTCCTTCATTTAATAATACATGATTTGGCACACGGGGTTGTAGTCTGAGAAAAGTAGTCTAAAATCCCCATGTAGACACACACACAGCAAGACCCACTTTTTTGATACTACGGGGGAGTGTGTGTATCATGTAGATAGGACCAGTTGAATCATCCTTTCTACCTAATTATATGTTGGTATGTGTGGATCTGGGAATGGAAGGTGGTGTGGTGTAGTCTGATTCCATCAGACCTTGTAAGCTAAGCAGGGTTGGTACTTGGACCACAAAGGAAGAACCTGCAGAGAAAGGCACTGGCAAACCACCTCCACTTTTCACTGGCCATAAAAACCTCTTGCTGGGGTCACCATAAGTCAGCTGCAACTTGAGAGCACTTTACACGGATGTGTGTGGATCTGGATTGGTGTGGGAGAGAGAAAGAGAAATGGGGTTTAACTATCTTTGAATTTGTGGTCCTTCCTCCTAAAGCATTCAAAGGCCCTGTTCACATGAGGGGTTTTGGGCCAGGAGCGGGACGGAACGGGAGCAGAGCAAACAGGCCCTTCCCACGGCGACATCTGGGAATCGTTGCTTGCCCGTCCCCGATCCGTCCCTCCCGCCCAAAAACCCGCACTAAAAAAGAACCACCTACCTTGGTGGTTCATCGGATAGAGCGCCTCAAGCCGGGCTGTGGGATCGCCGGTGCGGTCCTTGCGCCGGCGCATCCCGGCCCCCGGCCGTCCTGGACATGCTCGAGCATGTGCAGTTCGGCATCCTCCCCCTCCCATCCGACTCTTCCTCATCTGATCGTGATAGGGCGCGCCACGCCGCGGCGTCTCAATTTTGGTGCGGCTTTTAAAAGCCGCACTTTTCCCTGTGTTTTCCCTGCCGTGTGGCAGGAACCAAAGAAGATGAAGGGGGTGATGAAATAATTTTTAATGCTGCAACTTCAGGAGAAGATTAAAATGTGAAGCTACATTTTCTACTTTGTACTTTGTGTTCTGCTGGAAGGACATTATAGTGGTGTCTTCTTGTCAGTGAAGCACTTGTCAGTCAACTAAAAACTTCAGTGGAGAAAGACAGGCATTCTTGATACTGATGCGATAACTTCAAAGAGAAAGGAGCATTTCTTGTTAACTAAAAAAAGAAAGAAAATAAAGATTGAGCTGTAAAAGTTAATACATTAGAAAAAAGTAATGTGCCACTCTAGATTTTCCAAAAGATTTGAGCTGCAAACAGACCATTTCCCCCTGCTTTCTCCCCTGCCAAGAGATTGGTGATATCAAATATTTTCAGAGGAAATCCAATCTACGTCTTTTATCAACAACATATTTTTCTACTACTTGAAACTCAATGAATTTCATTTTGCAGAAACTTATTGGGAATTTCTAAAAACTTAGAGGAGAGGCAAATCTTTTCAGGATGAAGCAGTACATCTAGAGTTGCCAGTCAAAACTGGCAACTGGTGGGAGTCTGGAGCAGGGTCATGGGGAGGCACCGTCAGGTGATGGCATGATGTAACTTCCAGGGAAAATACAGAAGTAACATCATGTTCCTCTGGGAACTGCCAATGATTCCTAGACTGATATGATGTGACTTCTGGGGGTCTTTTGGGGCCGGAGCACTACTCCGGCAGCCCAGGAGCCTGCACTAATGGTGGCAATGGCAAGCCCCACCCCTAGCTCCCCATGCCAAAAGCGCTGTGGCTCGAGAGAAGCTGGAGAGCCCCGCGGCCATGTCCCCCGGGCCCGCGCAGGAGCACTGTGGCTCGGGGGATGCCAGGAGAGCCCCGCCGTTGTGTCCCCCGGGCCTACGCAGAAGCGGTGTAGCTCAGGGGACACCATTCTCTTTGCCCTCTTTCTTTCCCTCCTTTCCTTCCCCTTTCCCTCCTTTTCTTTCTTTCCCTTCTCTTCCTTCCTTCCTCTTTTCCTTCTCTCTTTCTTTCATTCCCTCCTTTCCTTCTCTCATTTTCCTCTTTCCCCTTCTTCCCTCCTCTCTTTCTTTCTTTCTTTCCCACCTTCTTCTCATCTCTTTTTTCCTCCTTTCCCGGTTTCCCTCCTTCTTCCCTTCTCTCTCTTTCTTTCCTTCTCTTTTTTCCCTCTTTCCTTCCTTCTTTCCTTCTCTCTACTCTCTCTCTTTCCTTCCCTCATGCCTCCTTCTGTGGCCCAACTCTAGTGAGAAGGGGTTTAAACTTTAAATCCCTTCTCTCTTCGCTCTGTTACCCAAACTCTGCTTTATGTACAGCAGGGGCTAGTGGGTTATGGCCTGTGTATACAGAGATCGGAATTCGAGTTGAGAATCCTACCCAAAGAGACAACGTGACAAGGTGTCTGTAAAATCAGTTGTCCTCTTTACTGAATAATATTTAGTTTCACAAGCATACAAAACAGAATCACAAACATATAAGGTTCCTTTAGCAATAAAGAAAAGAATACAAAATAGCTTTCTTAGTTACTTGGAGTCTAGGGTAGGTATTTGTCAATACTTGCCTGATCCAGAGGTTCTTGGAACTGTAGCAGTTGAAGATTGGAGGCTAAGGAAAGGATCCCTGGGATTACTTGCTCTTCCACATTGCTTAGAATGAGCCAGCTAACGTGGGCATGAATGTCTCTGTAGTTGTAAGGCTGTACATCTCAGAGAGTTCACACACAAAGAGCCTTGCCTGAAGGAAAGGTGGGGGGGTTGGTAGCTGGAGAAGTGCAGAGTGCCAAAAAGGTGCAGAGATTAAAAGTGTGCTCCATGTTATATTACAGGTGGGAGGCGCTAGCCTCCTTGGGTTCCACCTTTTCTCTAAGACCATCCCATAGTTACCCTTGATTGGTTGCATGTATAAAGGGGCAGGTTTTCCCTATGGGAGGGGACAATGTTGAAATTCTAGATTCTATCTCATGGACCATTTGGCTAGGTGTAAAGCATTGCTTCCTGCATCTCCCTTTGAAGTACAAATGGCGTTGGTCTTTCCCAGGAACACAGGATGCTGTAAACAGGAGGCTTGGCATAGAAATGCAGATTCAGTCTATGCCTCCGTGACATATCAGGTCTCCAGCAATGGTGGATTTTAATCCCTAGTTGTTGTTTTCTGAACACAAAGGAAAACCATGTGCCTTCTTGTACCCACAAAGCCATGCAAAACTGGAATAGGTGTTTGCTTCATTAACATAGCAGGCAGCAAGTCCTTTTTCCATGTTGTTAAGTCCGTGCTTAACAAAATAGCCAGAGAGTGATTCAGCAAAACTCAGGTTTATTTCAGCTCAACGATCAACTTCTCTGACACGGTACAACTTCTCTGATAGCCCGAACAGCTTTCCATTGCAGCTGCTCGGTATTTAAACATTCCCGGCTAATATAGAGGGGAGGCTTTTGAAGATGCCTCCCCCCCTTTTGCTTCCCCTTCTGACATCACTTCTGGTGATGTCAGGGGGTGTGGCATATGCTAATAGCCTAGTAGTTCATTAGCATGCCATATGCTAATGAGCTCCTGCAGCTCTTTTTCAACCACTGCCTGGAAGTAATGTGCCACCATAATCTGATAGCATTTCTCCCCTCTGACCAGCTGCTGGACTGCCAGTGGGAAAAGGAACTGGGGGTGGAAGATCTTGCTCCCCGGCATGCAAATGGCAAGTCTAAATACATCTGTTAGGGATCATAGAATCATAGAGTTGGAAGGGATCTCCAGGGTCATCTAGACCAACCCCCTGCACAATGCAGGACATTTACAAACACCTCCCTCCACACACCCAGTGACTGCTGTTCCACGCCCAGAACATGACAAAAAAACAAACCTTCGGGATCTCCAGCCAAACTGGCCTGGAAAGAAATAACAACCTTTACATAGTGAAGAGGAGGTCTCTGTATTAACTCCCCCCAGTGGACAATTTGCACAAAACATATGTAATGCCCTGTCCTACTGCTAAGAGCTCAGCACCTAATGTAAAACAGGTTAGGATGAGAAAGAGGTACTTGTCACCCATTCTGTTCTGAGCCCGTTCATGGGGAGGGCAGGGTAAAAATGCAAAAAATATAAATAAATAAATAAATATAGTGTAGAATCAGGAACGGAAAAATTCAGGTTTGAATCACCATTCTGCCATGGAAGCTTGCTGGGACAGTCATACATTCTCAACCTGACCTATTTTACAGGGTTGTGCTGGGATTATTAAAAAAGGAGGAGACAAGAGCAATGTAAAGCTGCTTTGGATAACCATTTGGGATGAAAGATATAACTGATATACATAAATAACTGAACACTTGAGTGTGGATTTCTCACACAGAAACACAGGCAAGAAAGATGAGGGAACCGGCAGATAGGTGTGTGGCTTCAGTGTTCTTAAATGCTAAAGGAGGATAAGAAGCTTCTCCACATTTGTTTGTGCCTTCATGATAGGGTTGTCAACCTTCAGGTGGGGCCTGGTGTTCTCCTGGAATTTGCAGCTCATCTCCAGACTACAGAGATTAGTTTCCCTGCTGAAAAGAACAACTTCAACCGGCAAAGTTGATGTGATAGCATAGATCATAGGTGAAATCTCCCCCCACCTACAGGTATCACCCTGAAATCTTCAGGAATTTCCCAGTCAGAAAACCTACTTTCTGGAGAGTGTATCACTTCATCTCAATTACCCCTCTTTCTTCCAGAGAAGGCAATAGACAGCCGCAGCCAAATCCCTTTCCTGGATATTAACAGGGTTCTTATTAGGGGTGTGTATTCAGTTTATACTGAGCCCAAAAAAATCTGAAAAATAACTTATCTGTATTTTCTGGATATGTTTCCAGCCAGATACAGAGCCCAGTATTTATTCAGCTATCTGAAAATGGCTGCCCCCCCCCAAAATCCCAAAAATAAAGGCTGAAGGTAAAGAGATTGCAGTCCCTTTAAACACTTACCAGGTGAACTCACCAGTTCCAGTTCACTCATGGCTTGCAAGAGGCATTTAAAGGGACCACAATCCTTTTAAATGCCTTTCCCCCCTGAGCATGCTTTGGTGGGGAGGGCGGGTTTTAAATCGAATCAATCAATCATTGGAAACAATGGAGGATGGGGGCAGCTCTGTTGGGCAGTCTGGTCTAAACCATGCCGCCCAGCAGAGCCCCAGCTGAGCCTTCCAGGGAGAACCCTTGGCTGGAGCGGGCTCCTCTTTGCTGCTCAGTTTAAATGGGGCTGCAAAGAGTAGCAAGCCCAGGATTGAAGGGGTGGTGGGAGCTGGCAGCTCTGCAATGCCTCAGCTGTAGCTGGCTCCCCTTTGCAGCTCTGTTTAAATGGAGCTGCAAAGAGGAGCCAGCCCAAGATTGGCTGGGGTGGTGTTGAGCTCTCAGCTCATCTTCTTGTCTCATTTTTTTTTCTTCTCAAGTCTATTGGATGCAAAAAAAATTCAGGAATCCCAAATATTTCCCAAATCTGAATACCGTACTGGTATTGGGATTCAGGAATATTGGGAAACACTGGTATTTTGGGGGTTCAATATACCAGAACCCCAAGAATGCTGGGGTTTTTTGCACACCCATAGTTCTTATTAAAACCAAAATAAATGTTCTGCCATAAATACGGGTGTTAACAGCTACTGTGAAAAGTAGTGGCACTTGAGCAGCAAATGAACACTCTAAAACAACCACTCAAATAGCATCTTAAAATCTGCTTGTTGTAACTCCTCAACTAGCATTTTTGTTTTTCTTCCAGATGGCCACCATGGAATAGCAATCTATTTGCATTAATTTATTGAATTAGGCCCATTTACTGCTACAGGCATCCTGGAAGACAGAAGATCATCTTTTTTATTTTTAAATGAAAGCAAGCATAAACAATAAAGAGATTTAGACCAACCACCAACAGGGCATATTTTCATAAAGGAAATGTGCTTCTGTGCTTATGTAATTTCTTCCAGTAACATATATTACAGCTAATAATTTTTACAATGCCATTTTTCTTGAGAAAATTAGAATAATGTATTATCACAATTTTATAGCTCCTTTCATCCAAAACTTTAACAAGAGGAATGATATTACATTCCTCCAGGAACACAGAAAGCTTTAAATACTACAAAGTAAAGAAGAACCAAAGTTTAAGGACACATTGGCTTGATGATTTAACTCAGAAACTCTGTACATGCACCTTTCTGATAAGACGTTTGATCAAAACTTGAGGCTCATGAGCATACTGGCCCTGCTGCATGCATGATCAACCAGTTTACAAGTGTAGCATCTATGTGCGGAGGCATTATCCTATATATATAAAAGCCCAATGTGTTGGCAGTTTCCTGCTTTCCCATTGGCTGTGCTGTGTGCTCCATCAGCCATTAGCCCATCAACTGCCACTCAAGAGTACTCTCCCCTGCCCACTGCCAGCCTGGCCACTTCCCTGACAGAATAAACTGCCAAAACGGCGGTCTCTCCCGACAAAAACGCTTCTCCTGCTTGGCTCCTGTGGGGCTAACTTTTCCCTCAGTGGCTGTTGCTAGGCAACCAAGCTTGGTTCTGTCAGTAACAAGGCAAAGGCAGGAGGCCCATTCCAGGCCTAATTTGACCTTGGTGGGGAACTCATGGGGGCAGTCCTGACTAGGGTTGCCAAATCCAGGTTGGGAAATTCCTAGAGATTTTGTGGTGGAGTCTACAGAAGCCAGAGTTTGGGGAGGGTTGGGACCCAGTAGGTACAATGCCATGGACTCTG
Source organism: Gekko japonicus (assembly GCF_001447785.1). NCBI lineage: Eukaryota > Metazoa > Chordata > Lepidosauria > Squamata > Gekkonidae > Gekko > Gekko japonicus. Next base: position 87,997 of record NW_015170381.1, on the reverse strand, counting down.
CCCTCCAAACAAGCTATTTTTCCTGGGGAATCATTGCTGCCAATCTCCAGATGAGGGCTGGAGATCACTCAGAATTACAACGGTTCTCCAGATAGCAGAGATCAGTTCCCCTGGAGAAAATGGCTGCTTTGCAGGGTGGACAGTGTGTCATTATACCGAGCTGAGATCGCTTCCCTGCTGCTTGGGTCTCCACTGCAGAGAAAGACTGTACTTTTCCTAAGTAGAGGCTGTAGGTGGGGGAGAGATGGAAAGCTGAAGTCAGAGGGCAGATAAAGATAGGCTTATGGTTGGCTGGGAAGAAGATAGTGTTGCCAACTCCAGGTTGGGAAATTCCTGGAGATTTGAGGGGTGGAGCCTGGTGAGGGTGGGGTTTGAGGAGTGATGGAACCTCAGACAGGTACAATTGCCATAGACTTCACTTTCCAAACCAGTCATTTCCTCCTGGGGAACTATTGCTGCCATTCTCCAGGTGAGGGCTGGAGATCACTCAGAATTATAACTGCTCTTCAGATGGTAGAGATCAGTTCCCCTGGAGAAAACAGTGGACTCTGTGTCATTATACCCCGCTGAGGTCACCACAGCAAATTGATGCTGAGTGCCCAAGGTCAGGGCAGCCTCCCAGAGCCTCTTTTCAGAACTTGTTGCATTTTTTTCCACAATGGGCCCTATCCCTAGTATACATATAAGTGCTGTCCCTGTAACTGGAAATACTACTTTTCACTTCTCAGTATAAAAAAAGAGTCAGTAGTACACGGTCTGTGCTGTTGTAGTTGATTGCACAGTTAATCTAAAGCATTTAGGTTAAACCTAACTGGGGTGGTATTTAGAATTCTATATAAGTATTCTATATAAGTGTATATATTGTCCTTAAGACATATTTCATAAATAAACAATCCATGTAGAACTTGCCTAATTGTTCAGAACACTTCACTAAAGGTACTTGTGTTATCCTAACAACAATCCTGTAAAGTCAGCCAGAGTTGTTATAAACTGAGAGGAGAGAGAGACTAAAATAATAGTTTATAGTTTAAAGTTCCTCACTTAGTTCAAAGCTGAAGCAACATTTGAACTCTGGTATTCTTATCTGAAATTTCATTCTGCAACTCTGGAAAGCTTTATTGAAGCTCTTTGGGCTTCAAAATTCATCAGATAATTTGCCACAGCAGCAGCTTCCAAATTTACCTCAGGTTTTGCTTGAAACGTAATTTAGTTTCACCATAGAGAGGTTTCCTTCCCTACCCCTTTGAACTAAGGAATTATACTAGCCTTATTCAATGTTCCCTCTAAGCTGTGGAGTCTTGTGAGCAAAAATTCTACTTTGTGAGCTACAGGCCTTAAAGTTGTGAGCGAGCGATTTGAGGACTGCATAAATCAGTTTGCTCGAGAGCCGTCCTTCCTGAGCTAAGACAAAAATCTGTGAGCTGGAAGCTAAAAAACTGTGAGCTAGCTCACAGTAACTCCTTGAAACGTAATTTAGTTTCACCATAGAGAGGTTTCCTTCCCTACCCCTTTGAACTAAGGAATTATACTAGCCTTATTCAATGTTCCCTCTAAGCTGAGTTACTGTGAGCTAGCTCACAGTAACTCAGCTTAGAGGGAACACTGGTCTTATTGAAACTCCCTTCTTAGCTCAGAATGCCTCACATCTACCCCTTTGAACTAAGGAATTATACTAGTCTTATTGAAACTCTCTGCTTAGCTCAGAATGCCTCACAAATTTCTGAAACAAGAATCTCCAAATTCACCTCAGATTTTTCTTTAGGTGCTTAAAATCTTGGTTTTGAAACCTTAACAGAATCTGTTCTATTTTATTCAAACCAGTATGCTGTGATTTTTTCCTATTCATATTTTGAAGCACAGAACCAGTATACAAATAATGCAGACCTGAGATGAATATAAAGAATGGTGTTTGGGGTGGGTGGGTGTGAGCACACACATACATGCAGAAATCAAGCGTATTAGAGCCTTGCTGTTAGCGATGACAGGTAGCTATTTCTTTTGCTTCAAAGACCCCAATAAATCAAAACAATGGAACTGATGGTGTGGTATAATTGTCTCTGATAGGGTGCAGCGAGGGTTATTTATGATTGTTTGTAAAGTATGCTGTCAGAACAGCAGGCTGCTGAGGACCTTAGCATTATTTACGGATTTCCCTGTCATCGTATGCCCTTTAGTGTACCATGTTTTTTAAAGGAAACACAAATTTACTTCCCCACAATCCTAAAATAAATCTCACTGCACTACAACATGCATAATTCCCAAACTGTGTGCTATGGCAAAATATTGTGCCACAAGAGAACTGCAACCATGCCATGAGAAATAAATCAGTCTAAGCCTCCTGTGAACAGAAAGAACACATCCACAGAAGAGGCTTACCTGTACGTCTCTGAATGAATTGCTGCCCTGGCCACCTTCCAATCAGGCTGAACTGGGCTAACCTGCAGTGTCTCTGCTGTGGTTGTGACTTAATCATTTAATCATAAAAAACCTTTTGAAATGGCCTCTGCAGGGATCTGCTTCAGGCATCAACTGTGAGAGATTAGAATGTTCAGGCCTCTTTTGGCCTTGGAGGAAGGGAGGGAGGGAGCCTTGGGGCTAGGACTGACAAGGGCTGCCAGTGCCAGGCTGGGGAATTCATAGAGGTTGTGTTGTAGACTCTCAGGAGGACAGGATTTGGGGAAGGGAGAGGCCTTGGCTGGGTATAATGTCACAGAGTCCACCCTCCAAAGCAGCCATTTTCTTCAAGGAGACAGATCTCTGTGCTGTCTAGAGTTCACTCTCCAGGCCCCACTTGGAGGTTGCCAACCCTAGGCCTAGCAGCAGTCTAGGGTTGACAGGTCCTCCCGGGCACTGGTAGGGGATAGGGGGAGGGGAAGGTTGCCAGATCCAGGAGATTTGGGGGTAGACCCTGGGGAGGACAGGGACCTTAGTGGGGCACAATGCCATAGAGTCCACCCTCAAAAGCATCCATTTTCTCCAGGGGAAGTTAACTCAGTAGTCTGGAGCTGAGCAGGAAATACAGGGGATCCCCAGAACCCACCAGGAGGCTGGCATCCCTAGGCAGCACCCTCTGGGTGCTGATGCCACCTGATTTGCATGACTCGACTAGGCCTGGCTGCTTGCTACTGTTCATCAGCAGCCATCCTATGAAAACCAGTATGGTGCGGTAGTTAGAGCTTCAGAGTAGGGTCTGTAAGACCCAGGTTCAGATCCCCATCTTGCGGTGGAAGCTGAGTGGGTGATTTTGGACCAGTCACATACTTTCAGCCTAACCAACCTTACAGGGTTGCTGTACAGATAAAAAGGAGGAAAGAATAATGTAAGCTGCTTTGGTCCCCACTGTGGAGAAAAACTATAATTTTCCAAGCTAGAAGCTATAGGGGAGGGAGGTGGAGACAGAACACTGAAGATAGATAAAGGCAGAGAAAGGTAGGTTGGCCACTGAGTGGAAAGGAAATAGGGTTGCCAACTCCAGGTTCCTGGATATTTTGAGGGATGGAGCCCGAGGAGGGTGGGGTTTGAGGAGGAAAGGAACTTCAGACTGGTAAAATGCCATAGACTCCACCCTCCAAACCAGCCATTTACTCCATGAGAACTACCATTGCCAGCCTCCAGGTGAGGGCTGGAGATCACCCAGAATTACAGCTGTTTTCCAGGTGAAAGAGATCAGTTCCCCTGAATAAAAGGGCTACTTTGGAGGGTTGAGTCTATGGCATTATACCCTACTGAGGCTACTTGCATCCCCAAGCCTTTCTTTCCCAAGGCTCCACCCCCAGATCTCCAGGGATTACCCAACCTGGAGCCAGCAGCCCTAAGATGAATTGATCTCTGTATCTGGAGATCCATTATGATTCCAAGAATGCTTCCGGTGCTGCTATGAGGAGAGAGGAAGCAGGTGGGTGGCTGGAAGTACAGCCACCACTGCTGTTGCTGCTGTATGAGGGGTGGGGGAGGAAGAAGGCAGGAGGCTGGGAGAGTGATGCGGGCAGAAAAGGGAGCGGTGGCGCAGGCAGTTAAATGCCTGCTTCAGTAACATCATACGAACAGCCCTATGGCTGTTCAAGTACCACCACGGTCGAGGTGAGCTCTCGACCCCTGTCCCAGCTCCCGCCCACCCAGCGGTTCGAAAGCAACTTAATTGCAAGTAGATAAATGGGTACCCACCCTTAGTAGGGTGGGGGGCACCCTGCCTGTGTGGTGGTTGAAGATAGGCGGCGGCGGCGGCAGTGAGACATCAGCTCCGGTTTCAATGGCGTGAAGATGGCGGGAGCGAGCGGCGGCAAGCGGGCACAACCAGAGGAGCGATCCCTGGTGGCTAGAAAGCAGAACATCGAGTGACCGCCGCCGAGGAGAAGGCTGTGATGACGTCAAGAGCCGGCACAGCGAAGCCGGAAAGGACGCAGCTGAAACCGGAAGGAGACGGGAGTCGCGCACCTCGAGAGAAAGGTTGCCGCCAGACGCCGAGGAGGGCCCCCCGCCTGAGGAACCACCGGAACCAACAGGACCAACTACCAACCACCACCATAGGGGTGCCGGTAGGTTTCCCTGCCCCTTACAAATATATGTGGCCATAGTTAGGGTAGTAAAATGGTGACTAGCACCGAATTGTAAGCCGCTCAGAGACCCCTGACAAGGGGTTCGAGCGGGATATAAAGTTG
>NW_015170381.1:81486-82977 GCF_001447785.1 Gekko japonicus | reverse complement strand
GAAGTAACATGCATGGAGGAGAGATAAAGAGTAAGAAAGGGGGCAGAAGGGAGAAAGAGGGTGAGACAGGTGGGGGGAGAGGGAAGGAAGCAAAGGTGTGAGGAATGGGATGACCTTCCCACAAGATTCTTGCAGGTCTCCACTTATCTATATACTAATACCCAAGGGTCCCCTGTGCATGTGGATACTTATTTCCCATGATCTGTGGCACATGGAAGGAAAACAGATCTTTCAGCAAACTTGGGGCACGCCCCAGAATTGCAGAAAAATCTAAAATGTTTTAAAACGTATACTGGGCATACCTAAATGCCCCCAAAAGTAAAACTTGTTGCTCTGCACATATGCAGAGAATGGACTTACAGGAAGCATGGGAAAAGCTGCTGGAGTTCTTAGGGAAGTCGTCTTGGCAATAACCATCCCACCACTGCTAGAACTGCAGCAGCAAGAACCATCCACGCTGCCACTGGGACCATTGGGGAAAGACACTGGAGAGCTGCCACGCCAATAACCATGAGCCCCACTGCCAGACCCATCCCAGCCGTTGCCAGAACTCCCTGCAACAAAGAGTAGGGCTTCAACCACCAGGTTTGGGCACTTCTGGGGAGAGGGCAGCTAAGGTAGCCAAAGGGGAAGCAGTGCCTCTCTGGGAGCCAGCCCAACCTCTGCTGCAGCCCAAACTGGACCTACCACCAGTCAGCTGAAGCCCAAGGAGGTGAAGCCTGTGTCAGCCCCCCTTCCTCATCAGAAACAGAAAGAAGTGGGGTTCTCTGAGAAGGGGGAGAGAGAGAGACAGAGAAATAATAGGGGATTGTCTGTTTGGGGGAGAGAAAGAAAAAGAACAGGAGATTGTCCAAGGGTTGTCTGAGGGAGGGGGAGAGGAAGAGGGGGAGACTGGGGGGGTAGAGAAAGAGAGGGGCAGACTGAGGGCGGTGGAGGAAAAAGGACAGTGTCTGAGAAGGGCGGGGGGAAGAGGGGGTGAGGCATACAAGGTGTGAGAGGATGAGAAAGAGAAGGGCAGACTGAGGGGGGTGGGGAAAAGAGGACGGTGTCTGAGAAGGGCGGGGACAAGAGGGGGTGAGACATACAAGGGGTGAGGAGAAATGGGGTAAGAAAGGATTGCAAGAGAAGGGGGTAGGGAGGAAAGCTGACATAGAAGGGTGAGAGGAGAAGGGGAGGTGGGGGAAGATTGGTAGATAAAAGGTACGTGCAGAAAGACAGAGGAGGAAACTTTGACAACCAAGGTGGGAGAGGGAAACAAAGGTGGGGGAATGCCCCCTCCGTACAAGTTCCTTGTGGGGACTGCTGCCAACAAAGACTATGGTAGGGCCACAACACATTATGCAACATTTTGTTGCGGGTCCCCTCTTGTACACCCAGGATAGTGAAGTGGACAGAAAAACCATAGAGAGAGTGAGGAGACTACCCATAGACACTCTAAAAGTAAACATTTTGGTTTGTGAGAGTGAAATTTGGAAAATACTGCTGTACATC
>NW_015170381.1:13297-80445 GCF_001447785.1 Gekko japonicus | reverse complement strand
ACATGGGAATTCAGGGGCTTGCCCTGCAATGGCTTACTTCCTTTCTCCAAGGTCAGAGACAAATGGTGGCACTAGGGGGACAGCAGTCCACGAGGCACCCACTGGAATGCGGAGTGCCCCAAGGGGCAGTGCTGTCCCCAATGCTGTTCAACATTTATATGTGCCCCCTTGCCCATATTGCCCGGAGGTATGGGCTGGGGTGCCATCAGTATGCCGATGACACTCAGCTCTATCTGATTTTGGGTGGCTGGTCGGACTCCAGACTGGAAGACCTGGACCAGGCACTACAAGCTGTGTCTGGTTGGCTTAGGCTGAGCCGTCTGAAGCTGAATCCAATGAAGACAGAGGTCCTGTGCATGAGTCAGAGTGGTTTTGGAGGAGGGACCCTACTCCCGACCTTCGGCGGGGCACCATTGGTGCCAGCACCGGAGGTTAGGAGTTTGGGAGTATTACTGGATTCCTTCTTAACAATGGAGGCCCAGGTGGCAGCCACTGCCGGATTCGCCTTTTATCATCTTCGGCTGATCAGGCATTTGGTTCCCTTTGTCAACCGCGACAACCTAGCTACAGTGATCCATGCGACGGTCACCTCGAGACTAGACTACTGTAATGCTCTCTACATGGGGCTGCCCCTGTTGCAAATCTGGAAGCTGCAGCTAGTGCAGAATGCTGCGGCCAGGCATTTGATGGGCTTTCCCAGATGGGAGCACATCCAGCCTGTGCTGAAGGCGCTGCACTGACTGCCAATAGCATACCGAATTCGCTTCAAGGTGCTGGTGCTTACCTTTAAAGCCCTATATGGACAGGGTCCAACATACCTGAGGGACTGCCTTTCCCCATATATACTCCAGAGAGTACTGAGGTTGGTGTCCAAGAACTGACTGACCGTTCTGGGCCTCAAGGATGCCAGGCTCACCACCACTAGGGCCAGGGCTTTCTCGGTGATGGTGGAACAAGCTCCTGGAGGAGATCAGGGCCCTGTGGGAACTTGTGCAGTTTCACAGGGCCTGCAAGACAAAGCTCTTCTACCAGGCTTTCAACTAGGAGCCGCCCCACTACTACCAATGAGCCAGCCTGTAGTTTTAACATCTGGCCTCCACCACTCTGCTCAGGAAGACCATTCAGTGGCAAACTGGTTGTATGGTATTTCCAGATTGCCATCTTATGTACCCAATGTAACAGCACTAGCCCTTTATGAGTTTATGTTTTACTGTATTTGAAATTTTAAACTGTTTTTATGTGAATTAATGGTCATTATAGACCAATCATGTGAACCACCCTGAGCCTGCTCACGCGGAGAGCGGGGTATAAAATAAATAAATATTGCTTGCATTCAAGTGCATGTCATTACTTGCATTTAAATAAATGAATGATAGTTGTTCATACAGAGGGAGGGATTTTTTTTTGAAGGAAGGAAGGAAGGAAGGAAGGAAGGAAGGAAGGAAGGAAGGAAGGAAGGAAGGAAGGAAGGCAGGCAGGCAGGCACTGTGGGAAGGACAAATATGCCTTCTAATGGCTGACTTGGGATGGCCCACACTCTATCAAGAAGGACTTTGCAGCAAGGTACAATGTTTCATATAATATTCACTGCCCTCCATCTGTCAAACTGATTGGCATCTCACCATTAATATATTTAATCTTTATAGCAGCCTTGTAAGCTAGGAAAGTATTGTTTTGTCCATATATTAGTGGGATGGGGGACTGTAGAGATGGTGACAGTAGTATCATTTATTGAATGCATGGTTGAGCTGAAATTTGAGTCATGGATTTTCCTGCCCATAGGGTTAGGTTCTTATCCACTTTTGCCTTGACTTGTAAATTTCAAGTATCAGATATCCTGAATCAGAACATACAAACCTTGACTTAGACCCTAAAAAGAGTTGAGCTTGGATATCTATTTTTAGGAGACTCCTTTACCCCTTTCTGTACTACTCTTAAGGGGGGAACCCCTCCCATCTCCCTGTAAAATAACAGAAAACAAGATCGCCACAAGTTTTCAAGTGCATCCTTTATATATCTTGGTTGTCACTCCCTTTAAAAAAGTGCTTTAAACAAATTGCCTGTACCGAAAAGCTGATGGAACGCCAGCTCCACATTAATAGCTATTCTGTTCCCTCTAAAGTTTTCATTTAGCTACTGAGCATAGGCACACACAAAAAAGGATGCAAGATAGATGGAGCTGTTTGATTTGTTACATGTCATATGAGATGCTCAGAAGCAGCATCCATTCCTCAAGATGAGAAGGATTTGAAATAAACACTTTACAATTTGTTGAATGATGTTAGCGGAAACACATTGTAGTAAATGTCTCTAGAACAAGAGAAAATGGGCTGGCTCATTTAGTCATTTTTTATACATCTTTGCAACAGTTGCTGTCATATATGGTACAATGCAGTTTAATTTATCAAGAACAAAATGTTGGTTAATAATTTTTAAAAAGTAATCATATTTACTGACTGCATTCTTGGCACATGCTTTTAAAAAGAGGCTACAATTTCCAAAACTTCCCAATATTTATTAATCAGTAGCTGAATTAAATATATGTCAGCTGGAAATGGCTGAAAATACTAATTTGTCTGCCTTTGTCTAAAAGATGGTTACCTTTTCCTGTGGACAAAAGTTCAGTTGGATAATATGGATGAAATTCAAATGTTTATATCTGTACATTTGCATAACTGAATATGAATATCAAGATACTGATTCATAAAAGACCCCCAAAATCAATCTGAAATAGCCTTCAGTGGTAAGACTGACAGTAAGTGACCTTGAATCAGGTCTACAAACATTCCCAGATACTGGTTTCATAATGGAAGGTCAACAGAAATCAATAGAGCCTTCTATGCAGAGCTCTTTTCGTATGTTTTTATCCTGCAATTCTAAAACAAAGGGCACCTTCTTTCCCTTGTGATATCAGAAAATGGTTGAATTTCCTTAGAGATTGTGGTCATTCATCATTCATATACGTATGTACTGTCAAGTCACAGCTAACTTATGGCAACCCCAGCAAGGGGCTTTTGAGGCAGGTGAGAAGCAGAGGCAGTTTGCCATTGCTTTTCACTGCTGTCTTACTTGGTGGTCTCCCATCCAAGTATCGACCCTGCTTAACTCCCAAGATCTGACAATATTACACTAAACCTGCCTTCCCTCCCACTCGTTATTTAGACATAATGATCATCCCAACAATGAGACTGGAAATGGAACTAGGTTTCTTAATACCTCACCTGTCCACTGTTCTCTTGTGTGATGAACCCTTCTCACTCAGGTAGAGGAGACCTCAGGAGCCCAAACCTTTCCTGAAAGATATAAAAGAATGGTACCAATAGCATGGTTTAAAATAAGATAAGAATAAAGATTTATTCTTTATTAAAAAGCAGGGAAATGGGAAAATGGTTTTAAAGGTTTTATCTGAACTAAACTGCTGGCAACCAGCCAGTTCATACTATGAACACTATTAACACTGTTGAAGGCTTCTTAAAAATCAGGCAGATATAATAAGAACAATAAACACTATAAGATATTTCTTTACAATAGGCAGGCAGTTGTAATGTTACAGCTCCCCAGTTGTACTGGAGATCTGTCTGTCCCTAGGACTTTCCCCTGGATAATAGAACTACAGTCCTTCCCTGTGTGTGTTGGTGTTTCTCTTTTAAACAGAGGTCTGCCCTTTTGACTCTGGCAAAACCTCTCTGCCGAGTCTTATCTGTCCCTCTGCTCTGTGACACCCTGTCACTGTGCCACAAACCGAGATGTTTTTTTACTCAGAAGGAAGCCCCTAAAAGCTTATTCTCAATAATGATTCTTTCTCAGAACCCAGCTTTTCCAACCATCTCTGTCTCTCCAACTCCCAACTCAATCCCTCTTTTACCCTCCGAGCCCCCTCCTGGATGCATTCCGTTGTCATAGAAGTGGCTCACCAATCAGAGTGAGCCTCTTCCACTCAGACCAGTTTTACTTAGTTCATCACACCTTGCCATGGGTAGGCGTAAATAATATAGGTACAATATACCACACTTTAAACATACTTAAATGTCTTCCAACATGCAATATAGTAACAGTTAGTAATTTAGCTTCCTGATCAGGGAAGACAGGAGGAGTGTGTGAGAGGGGAAAACATGTAATCCTAAAGTCTATTTCTGATCTCAGTGCCTTTGGAAAGGTACCAACATATTGTTCATAAATTGAGTGTGAAAGGGGACTGAAAACCATACTGATGGACTTCCCAGAAAACTCTTAGGCAGCTGGTTTCTAGTTTACATTTTTACAGAAGTATTTTTTCTCACCGCAATCTTGCCATTGTAATAATCTAATTAAACTGTTTGTATTTCCTGCCAAAGCCATTTGTCTCTGATCAGACACAGACTGCCTCCAAGTCCAAACACACTTCTCTCCATCTGGATATCTTTCCTTTTTAATCTTATTGATAAATTTTCCTGAACCTCTCCCTTTTGTACAAATCAAGATTGCACACCTGAATCTTCCTGCTTTCCAAGCCTAGAAAGAAAAGGGAGAAAAAAGGATTGTTTGTTTTGAGGCCTTGCCACCATACTATGGGTGGGGACAAAATCTGATCCCAAACTGCACATTTGTCTGCTCAAAATTACCAGTCTTGTGAGCTCTTGCTCACCTGTAGATACACAAAATCTATCTCTGTGCCTTCCTACTGGGTTGTGGGGTTTTTTTGGCCCAGATTCTAGGGCCCCTCTCTTGGTATTTGGACACCTCCTTGGATCTTCAAAGATATCTGTATGTCTGTCTATTCCATTGTCCTAAGCCTTTGAAAATGTGAGTGGGTGGATTAATACTTCACGCTGCTTTCGCACACACTGGATACTGTACTTTCAATGCACTTTAGCAATCATTTGCAACTTAGGGGTGCTTCCACACATGCTGAAATAATGCACTTCCAATTCACTTTCAATGCACTTTGCAAGTGTATTTTGCCATTTCACACAGTAAAAACGCACTTTGCACCAGTTTGGTGTAGTGGTTAAGTATGCGGACTCTAATCTGGGAGAACCAGGTTTGATTCCCCACTCCTCCACTTGCACCTAGCTGGATGACCTTGGGCAAGCCATAGTTCTGATAAGAACTGTCCTTGAAAAAGAGCAGTTTCTGTCAGAGCTCTCTCAGCCCCACCTATCTCACAGGGTGTCTGTTGTGGGGAGGGGAAGGGATAGGAGTTTGTAAGCCACTCTGAGACACCTTTGGGTAGTGAAGGGCGGGGTATAAATCCAATCTCCTCCTCCTCCTCCTCCTCCTCCTCTTCCTCTTCCTCTTCCTCTTCTTCTTCTTCTTCTTCTTCTTGCATTGAAAGTGGACTGAAGGTACCTTATTCAGCATGTGTGAACGTGACCCATATTCTCCTGTGTGAAACAGGAAAAACTGCTTGCAAGTGATTGAAAGTGTATTATCCAACATGTGTGAAAGCCTTAATCTCCTCTCTTGGAGCCTTTACTCACAGGCAAGTCATGCATAGCATTCTACCTCATTTGTGATTCCTGGAGACTAAAAGAAAAAATCAGGAAGGCAAAAGGAATTAAGATGGTGAGTCATCAATCAGTGGTCTAATTGTAGCTTCTGACTCTACCTCCTACTGATATAAACAATGTGATATATGGCTAGTTAAGAGAATGAGTTTTAAACCATGAAGTTTTGGGTCCAGGTCTTACCTGTGCCATGACCCTGTTGGTAAACAACTACTACCTCAGCTCTTCCTTCATCAGTAATATTTGGATACTTAATATAACTGACTGACTGTATTGAGATAATGTATGTAAACTGGCTTGAAAACTTAGGAAGGTGCTATATAAATGCATTATTGGCTTACAGATCCCCTGCACCAGAGGTGCTTTCCTCAAACAAAAAACAATTTTCCTATGATGCAAGAGTCTCTTCTTCCAGTGGAAAGTGCCCCTTCTATTACAACAGATTTGTAGGATCCAACTCAGTATTAATATTGTTATCTCAGTGCATAAACTTTCAGAAACAATCTGTGTATTACTGATAACTAAGACGATAAGGTTCTTTTCTAGCCTAAGGTAGGCCCACAAATGACTGCTAAAGCTCGTTCCACCCAATCACACTGCCACATCTATAATATTATCCTGGTATGGCTATACCAGTATGAAGAATCCACTAAAAAATTCAGGATTATCAGTTAATGTTTTGACAATTCACTGGTGTATTTCAGCATCCATCCTCCTGCCTCACATGGCAATCCTTAAGGGAAAACAACAACAACACTATTTTCAGTTGAAAAAGACCTCACACCTTTGCCTTCATCTTCTGTTGGGGAGGACCCAAGTCAAAAACACCACAGCAGAAAAAGGTTCTCCTCAAAAAACAAACTATAAAGTCAATTGAAATTCAAGCAGAGTCTGCCTTCCATTTTCGCATGATCCTGTTCTACTACAAAAAGGTAGATTGGTTTACATCTGAATGATCGTCACTTCAAAGCCAGAGAATCCTTTCCCCATAGGTGGTACTCGATTGAGTCTCTAGGAAACGTCAGCCTAGTTTTTTTTAAAAGGCTATTCGCTACATGAAATAAATTTGCTAGTCAAAATTTTGCAGATGCTGTGGTTGATGTGAAGAAATGTACTTTGCCTCCTGCACAGCCATGGTTGCAAAAAGAGATGATTGACCACTCATCCCCAGGTAAGTAGTCCTGCCACTGGTTCACCATCTGTTTGTATTGGTGTTTATTGTTGCTTTGCTCCTCCATAAATGATATCTCAGATCTAGAGTATATACATTTTTAAACCGCATGGAGGAAAAGCTGCTGGGGAATGATACAAATTAGAGCACAAACAGAGTTAAGCAATAAGAAATCCCTTCCCTTCACTTCTCCACACTGAATTCCCTTCTCCCAAGGCAACTTAATACTTTTTAAAAAGAATGTTGTGAGGGCACAGTTATACCCCTCAGCATTTAACATTGCATTTATACCTGTGAATGTTTTAATATTGAGGAAATAAAACTCTGAGGGTAGACTAAGCTCGCTTGGCCTGCTGCAGAGTTCCAAGAAGAAAGTGGCCGACCTCCCATCTTCTGCTTCAAGGGCCTCCCACCCACCCAATGAAAGAAAATCCCGGTAAGAAATGCAAGTTACTTTTGCCTCCTGAATAAAATGTGTTCTAAATTGCCAGCAGTAGATTGTACCAGTGTTGCTGCAAAGAGCCAGTAATGAAATCATGATTAATCTGAACATTAAGAAGTCACAGAGTCCTTACAAAGGAGGTGTTCCAGTGAGAAATGACTCCCATGTTGGAATTGAAGGATAAGTGGCAGTGCCTGTTCAGATATCTCTCCTCCCCCATCTCCTCCTTCCTCCCCCTCCCCTGCACTGCGACTGTATATCACATCCTAATCATGTGGCTCAGCTTGTTGGCTTCGTCTCTGCACAAGGACAGGCACAGCCAGCTTCCTTATTAGCACCATGCAGACAGAAGCAACATTTGTAAATCAACTGGATAGATTAGGCTGAATAAAGCAGACAAAGAACTGTTGGCCTTCACGGCATGGCTGGAATATTTTGAGCTCAATTGGGGTGGGGCATTTTTCCAGTGGGGAATATGAGACTGAAACTCTTATGTTGCAGTGAACAAAGGGGAGGGGGGATTCAGAATAGTCTATACTATTACACAATTCAATGTTTTTTACTCTGAGGAATAACTATAAACCAGATTGAAAAATTGCACTAAAATTATTTGAAAGGAAGTTAGTTAGTTACATTGCCAAAACACTGCGCTTCTGAGAAGTGTGGAAGCAATGGAGAACATTTACGTGTTATGGGACATACTGGCTTTGCTATTTTTCAGGAGATGCACCCACTAATGCATCCACTAACCATGAAACCGCTTGTCAAAAAATGTGATGGCAAACTCAACAATACTGTTTGTTTACATCCTTTCATAATGTACATTGGCAGTCTGTGTCATCTCACTGTAGGATTCATGCTACCAGTGCAGTATAACAGGTGTTTGCTTATCCACCTCCTTGGGGAGCCCATTCTGCAAGGTTGGAGCTTTGATAGAGAAGGAACAAGCTGTAGTAGATGCTACACAAGGGAATATCTTCAGCAGCAGCTAGAAGAGAGGGCACAGTTGGTACACAGGGTTATTGTGGGCTGAGGGAGGATAGGAGGGTGATACAGCAGAAGAAAATAACAGAAACCAGCGTTTGGATAAAATATATGGCCACAACTGTATGGATTACCGTCAAAGAAGCATTGGTGCAGCTTGGGGATGGATCCAACATTGGGCAACTCGCCTGCCACCCAATAAAAACCCCCCTCACCTGCCTGCTGGGGGATCAGCACTCCTGCTGGGGGATATAACCATGGTGTGACAAGACTCAACATCCATGTTGGTGCCAGCCTCTACATAATCCCATTGCCACCTGGTGGCTCCATGCCCAAGACCCCATAAGGGAGTCCCCAAAATGGGGCAGGGGAGCACACAGGCATATCCTCCCCTCACAACGGATCCATCCCAATGCCCCAAACTGCCCAAGTTGTGACAAAATAAACCACATAACATAGCAGAATAATACATAATAAACATGATGAGGCAAATAAACATAATAAGCAATTTGTCACACCACATCCGTCACCACACCAGAAAAATACAAAAACAGGGAGGGATGGGTGGGAAAGGCAAAGACATGAAGAATGGCTGAGTCAGCCAGGCTGTGGATTTAAATAGCCACTGGGACTTTGCACCCCCGCCCACTCTGGCAACGTCTGCCTTTGCAGGTGCCCAATCAGCACCGCTGGCTCTGCCCCTGCAAGCCCGAGAGCAGCACGAGGCTTCAGATCATGCTTCCTTTCCTTCACCCACCTCCCAGACAGCAGTGGGCATCTCCTGGTTAGTCGGAGCTGTATTTTTCTTGAACTTCTCTTTCTTTTACATTATAGTAACAATCATTTCATTTTTGGCTGAACCCTCCAGGATGATAATGCAAATGGCTGACAACAGATACTTTCTGGCACACTCCTAGTAGTGTATCTTTCTTAGATATTCCCATATATGCTGATGAACTTAGGGGGCACATTTGTTATTGTAGCTAGAATTCAAAGGGCTACATGTGGCATTTCATGTGTAAATGGGGCTTTTCAGTGCCTTCCTTGAAAGCCCTTTTGAGTCCCCTGGAACAGCACTACTTAAGATTCCAGAAGAAATTAAAAATCAGCCATGACCAAGCTTTGTGCACATGGGTGCATGACTGATCTTCTCTGGACCACAGCCTCTGTATTAATTGCAGCTCATCAACAGCAAAGGACAGCATTGCAGGCAAAAAAGGTATGCCTTGTTGCAGTTCAAAACTGTCATAACCATTCTGCTGCCACCATCTAATAACAGAAATCTGTTTCTACTTCTAACCAGAGAACAGGCTTTAACTGATGCAAAATCAGACAGAAAGCATGAGCCACAATCTCCTTTAAAAAGACAATTGAAATAAATGACCAGAGTGCAAAGATCTCTTGCATTTATTTGAGTAGCCCTTGTTGAAGGAGAGGTCTCTCTCAGTCGTGCTCTGCCTGGAAAGAGCAGACAATGTTAAAGGTTAACCTCAGCTAACTATGAGCAGAGCCAATTGTGCTCCAGCATGCTGTGTGTTTACTGAATTTGTGGCATCTCACCATATGACCACCCACCAGTCCCCCCCACTCCTGAATTTTAAAAAGCTATTACACATCTTTATAAAATTATCCTCTGAGATTTCTCTCCTACTTATTTCCTTATGGTTCCCTAAAATAACGCATATGCACAAGAACACTAAGGCAGTTTTGCAGTTTAATAATAGATAACACCCAACAAGCATTTCATAAATCTGTTCTAATGCTACAGTAGATCATCAGGAAGCAAGGATGAATGAAACAACATAAAGCCAGCCAACGCTGCAGTCTTTTGTTGTCAAGAAGTACTATCTGTGCCTCACCAGATATAGCCCACATATTTTAAGGATGCAAAATTGAAAAACTCCTAATCTTATTGATTTCCATTGAAATCATCTTAATTCCCCTTCACCCAATTTTCCCTGAAATCCAACTATCCATTTCTTTTCTTCTTTTTAGGAATTTGGAGTCAGTTTCTAATCCGTTCCATTTTATCAAGGTTGAAACTCAAAGAAACCTCTTTCCAACAGTGGCTAGCCTAGCATTAAAGGAAATCATCTTAATTCCCCTTCATCCAATTTTCCCTGAAATCCAACTATCCATTTCTTTTCTTCTTTTTAGGAATTTGGAGTCAGTTTCTAATCCGTTCCATTTTATCAAGGTTGAAACTCAAAGAGAGGAGGGACAGGAAGGGAGGTTCTGCAGAAGTTCAGAATTTAACTCCGCAGATGCTCAGAGGTAGGGAATGTCTTTCCAAACCTTCCTAGCCTCCTATTAGATCACCACTATGTGGTATGTAACATAAACCAACTGCAAGGGCTGAAGTTGCAAAAGGGTTTGTTGATTTCTTTATTATTTATTTATTCATTTAATTTATATCCTGCCCTCCCTGCTTAGGCAGGCTTTTCATAGATGCCAACAGACCAAGAACCACTGTGGTAAAATTAACAATGACACATCAATTTGTGAAGCTATTAATTTTACAATATGGTTAGATAATTCAGACATAGGCAAAGCAAAGTCCAACATAATCATATCCTCGATAAGCAAGTTCCTTGAGTTGGTTTCCAGCATGAGAAGTGGAGAACATTGTCAGTCCAATAAAAGAAGGCTTTCAGCCAGATAGATAAGAATACTGAAATGCTACTCCCTAATAGAGAGCTGCGGTGGCTCAAGTGGTTAAGACGCTGAACTGCAGGCTGTGGAAGGTCAGTAGTTCAGCAGTTCAAGACCTGGGTGCTGCAAGACGGAGTGAGCTCCTGTCTCTAGTTCCAGCTCCTGCCAACCTAGCAGTTCGAAAGCAAGAAATTGCAAGTAGATAAATAGGTACCACTTCGGTGGAAAGGTAACAGCGTTCCGTGCACCTTGGTGTTTAGTCATGCTGGCCACATGACCACGGAAACTTCTTCGAACAGCGCTGGATCTTTGGCTATGAAATGGAGATGAGCACCGCAACCCTAGAGTCGGATTCGACTGGCTTTCGAGCAAGGGAACCTTTACCGTTACCTTTAATAGAGAGCTACTAGCCAACGTGAGAAAGAAAGCAAATACCAGCCTGTTGCCACCAAAAAAAATTTTTTTAAAGGGACTGGTTGCTATGACTAGAAATGTAATAATTGGCTTGCTCCTAATCAAGTATTTGCAATGGAACTGAAAGAGAATTTGACTAAGAAGAAAACAAATAAGAAGCTATACTGTTTTAAAAAAGAAGCTAAGCTGAATCAAGAGGTTGACATCTTCCAACTTTATAAGACTTCCTACTCTTGAGGAAGATTGGTGAAATGAGTGTAAAACCCGGTGTGCTCATCGAGGATATGATTATGTTGGACTTTGCTTTGCCTATGTCTGAATTATCTAACCATATTGTAAGATTAATAGCTTCACAAATTGATGCTCATAGAATTATTAAATGTGTTAATTTTACCACAGTGGTTTTTGGTCTGTTGGCATGTATCTGCACACTGTGACCCCTTCTCTGGCTTTTTTGACTAGGCTTTTCATAGAAACGTCAAAGAGAAATGAAACAGAAGAGAAAGAGGAGGACAAGAAAAATCCATGGTTGCATTTAAAGGAGCTCACCCCGTCTTGCGGCACCCAGGTCTTGAACTGCTGAACTACTGACCTTCCACAGCCTGCAGTTCAGCGTCTTAACCACTTGAGCCACCGCAGCTCTCTATTAGGGAGTAGCATTTCAGTATTCTTATCTATCTGGCTGAAAGCCTTCTTTTAATGGACTGACAATGTTTTCCACTTCTCATGCTGGAAATATTACAAGCAAAGGCCCCAGCCCTCCTCCTTTGTTGTTTATATCCCAGCAACAGGCATTCGGAGGAGCATTGCCTTTGAACACTGAGGTTACAATGTTCTCTACCTGCAGAGGAATGACTGAATGGATCTTGAAGAAGTGAATGGGGAAGTCTTAAGAACATAAGAGATGCCAATGTTGGATCAGGCCAATGGCCCATCTAGTGGCCAAAAATACCAGGTGACATCAGGAGGTCCACCAGTGGGACCAGGACACTAGAAGCCCTCCCACTGTTGCCCCTCCCCCAAGCACCAAGAAGACAGTGCATCCCTTGCCCCAGACTGGGAGTTCCTATCTATATCTTGTGGCTAACAGCCACTGATGGACCTCTGCTCCATATGCTTATCTAATTCCTTCTTGAAGCTGTCCATGCTTGTAGCCGCCACCACCTCCTGTCCATTCAGAAAGATGCTCCGCATGTGCATGTTCTGCACATGTAATCTTCAAAGGCGGAATAAGGTATCTAGCTGCATCTGGCATTTTTTGCATTTGCCCCAGCACCTTCCTCCAATGATGGCATAAGATAAAAGAAAGTAGGCACAACCAGTTTTTATGTATTTAAAATTTATTTATTTAAAATCATTTAAATTAAATAATTAAATGGCTGGTCTACCTTTCAAACAAATCCACCCTGGCTCCAAACTCAGCTGGAATTTCTGCTAGCCTGGCTTATCACTGCCTGCACAGCTGTATGTGCAGAGAGGTGCCAAGTTTCATCTCTTGCCCCTGATGTGCTACAAGACTACTACCTGCTTCAAGGCTACTACCTGATGCTGAGGGCACCCCTTCACAGTGCACCCCTTCACAGTGCACCCAGCCACAAGGCATGTGATGGTCTGTTCTGGACACCCCTTCCATCATATCAGATGATTTAGGGTGCTTGCCGATTAACCCTACCTATCCTGAGCAACCTGCCATATTCCTGCCAGCTAGTTGTGGTCTAACCAGTTTATAACCAGGCCTATTTAATGAAGAACACCCTGTCCACAGTGGCAGCATGGAGCAGGTGAAAAAGGGGCTTCTTGTGTAGCTAATCTGGCACGCACACCCCCCAAAAACATTCCTGTTCAGCACTAAATATGGCGACCAGCTAGTCTCAGATTGCCCATATCAGCAACGGCAAAAATGCTATAGGTGAGATGGTACAGCCGAATAAAACAAGTGGCCACCTTCTCCTGATTGTCTGACCAGAGTTTCTGGTGGCCAATTTCATCCAGTGCCTCATTTCCAGTCAACGGGGCCAAGTCAAATTTATCCGCAGCATGATCTGCTATGAACGTCTCTAACTAGAGAAGTTAATTCCAGCTAACTAGGACAAAAATTGTTACATTTAAACTTCTGAAGTCTGACTGAATTATGTAGCATTTTAATAGATGGTTGTCTTTAAATTAATAATAAAATTCTTCCAGACATGTTGCTGTCTCTAATGGTGAATATTATATAATTTCTTATAATGCAGTTATAGATCTAATTCACTAAAAAAATGGAGGACTTGTTAGGATGCATAAAGGGCTAAATGATCAAGACAAGTGGGCCTTGAGTTATGTGACTTTTTTGTGTGCTGCTTTGTTATGAGATCTAAAGAGGAAAGAGCCTTCCACGAATGAGATAAAACATTAATAATATTACAAGTTCTATACATCTGGGGATACAGAAAAGCGTATATTCCTTTATAGATTTTGAGGGTGAATCTTCCTGAGTTCTCAGATACGAAAGTCCTGTAGTTTGAAACTGCCCAAGAAAGAAGATATGTAGACCTGAATCTAGAGAGGTTTGTGAGTGCATGCTAAGCACTCCTATTTCTATGTGTATATGGTTGGTTCTTCCTTCCTTCCTTTCACATTTTTAAGTGGCATGCATGCATATTTCACTTTTTTAGATAAGACCCAAGCAAGATGAGGAAAGGCACATAATTTGTGCTTCCTCTTTGAACACTAGAACCAAATTTACCAACAGACAGTCTAGGCACATTCAGTGGACTTCAGATTTTTAGAAGCTTCACAGTTCTTGGGGAGGGGGGGGGACCTCACCCAAGTAATAGAATGCAAGAGAATCTCTGGCTCATAGATAGTGTTCCATACACATCTCCAAAGTGGCATCAAAATAATTCATGCTGCATTGGAGGCAACAGCTCTGGCATCCAGGCCCAGTGATAAAATCACATCCCTGGCTACATTTTGCTCAGAGCACATACTTAAGCAAAACTTTACTTTACTTATAAACTTTATTAAGCAAAAACCTTTGTTTTGTTAACAATCATCTGACCAAAGGAGCACTTAACCACTGGAACACAATCTTTATGCTGAAGCAGGACTCCTGGTTCCAGAGAAAGGCGCTATTTAATCAATAAATAAAAAGGATAAAGTTCACACCACTTTTCCTGGGTTAATCACAAAAGTTTATTTGGGGCCAATTACAGAGCCAATGAATATGCTTTTGCATAGCATATTGGATTCTCGTGGACATCACTTTAGATGCAATGTGGAAATTACTATGATAGCAGCAATGAACATCTTTTTGCTACAATGCAATGTAGAATAATGGAAGCCACAGAATCACAGAGCGGCTGAACCGGGCTCTCCCTGAAAGAAAAGATGAAAAATGTTTGCTTCATAATATGGCTGTTTAGAAAGATGGCCTATAAAAGAAGTATATCAGCAGCAGCAGCAGCAGCAGCATGAATAGTCACAGTCAGAGATTTGACTGGTAGTAGAATAAAAGAAGCCACAGAATCACAGAGTTGGAAGGGGTCATACAGGCCATCTAGTCCAACCCTCTGCTCAAAGCAGGATCAGCCTAGAGCATCCCTGACAAGTGTTTGTCTAGTCGCTGCTTAAAGACTGTCAGTGATGGGGAGCTCACCACCTCCCTAGGTAGCTGGTTCTACATTTAACAACCCTTCCTGAAGTATGGTATGTCAAGCCTTAGATAGTTGGGTGTTAGTATTATTTTCAAGTCTGTAATTCTTCCTCCATGGCATTGTCTTGTTTATTGGTGATCTGTGCTATTTGATTGAACTTGTCTTTCATATGTGTAATTGGCCTTGAGTATCAGTGAGAAAGATGGCCTATAAAAGAAGTATATCATCATCATCAGCAGCAGCATGAATAATCACAATCAGAGATTTGACTGGTAGATAGTGTTCTGCAATTAGAGATCTAGCCACATTCTTGGGAACTGCAGATACATCTTCGTAGAATTCTTGCTGTTCTAAGCAACACTGTCTTTTGGAGCTCAACTGCTGTTATTTGCTCATTGCCCAGAATGTCCATGTATTTCTTGAGACTTCCATGACTTCCACATTGTCATTTTTGTCACTCGTTTGTCCCCATTGCTTCCCCCCCCATACATGTTTTGCTCCCTCTGGGACTAATAGAGAGAGCAAAACACATGGGGAGGGGAACCCTGAAGCAATAGGAACAAAAAAAAAAACAATGGGGAAAGGGCCTTCTAGGCACTGCTTCAAGGGCTCCAATGACAACTGCCACATTGGTTCCCTTCTTCTCCAACAGGTGCTCTAACTCTATTCATAGTTCTGGTATTTAGTAATCTTCTCCTGTTGTATATTTTCAAGCCTGCCGTCTCCTGGGATTGCAGTGTCAATGATCCAAATCCTACTTCTCATTTTTTCTACAGTTTGTGATATCAGGGGTGTTATGCTCCAGGTGTATCTCTGTTTGCAATCAGAAGTTCCAAAGATCTTTATTTCATCATTCTCCATGATCGCATCTGGTTTGTGTTCTCATGAATTTCTGGCTGAAGCCATACTTCTTGCAAAGATTCCAGTGCAACATAGCTGTAACTCTATTGGGACATTTTTTAAATAACCGATTTGAGCAGTTTTACTGTGGGCATTGTAGTCTGGTCGACTATTTCATCCACTGTCTTGCAAAGTCAACATTTGCTGCTTTTACTGGTCTGAATCTCAGCTTTCGTGCTATTCATTTCAAGTGCCTTCTCTTGGGCAGCTAGAATGAGTCCTCCTGTTTCTTTCTTCAAATACCCATTTTGGCATGACTTCCAGATATTTTCACCATCAACTTTAATCTGTATGTCTTGTAAATATTGTCCATGCAAGTGCTTTTCCTTTCAGTTCTCAATTGTCATAGTGAGTTTTGATTTCAGTCTTTTTGTAATCTTTGAAATCTGCCTTGTACACTTCAACTAGAAGCTTCTCTTTGCTTTCCTTGGGGTAGTCATTCAGTGCTCATTTTTCTTCTTCAACTTGTGGCCTAACTTTCAGGAGACCTTCAATATGTTGTCAAAGGCTTTCATAGCCGGAGTTCATTAGTTGTTGTAGATTTCTGGGCCATATGGCCATGGTCTTGACATTATAGGACCTGTCGTTTCACCAGCAGCTGTGACTGGCATCCTTAGAGGTATAACACAGAATGACTCAGCCCTACCCCACCTTCCTGAGTAGATATAAATTACCTGCGTACCATTTTTCTTCTCACCTTGACATAGAGAGTACTCCATCTTTCTGTGTTATATCTCTGCAGATGCCAGTCACAGCTGCTGGCAAAATGTCAGGTCCTACAATGCCAAGACCATGGCCATACAACCTGGAAAATCTACAACAACTAATTTCAGGAGACCTCTTCTGCCTAATTTTTTGGTAAGTAAAGATGATCAACATTGCTTCAAGAGTGTAGTGAGTGATGCATTGTCATTATCTTGTGAGTTTTACAATTTATTGCTTCTAATTCTGCTTGTTTCCAATTGATAATGCCAGTTGTGTATCTTAGAACTGGGACTGTCCACATGTTAATAGCTCTTACCGTGTTGCCTCCATTTAATTTCATTTGCAATATCTTTTTAACTTTGGTAATAATCCTTCTTTATATTTTTTCTAACAAGAATATGTTTGATGTTGTCAGCTTCCAAAATTCTAAGATATCTGTAGTTTTCTTCAAAGCCCAGTGTTTTGTCATTGTTGTTGTTTAGCATCACAATTTCTTATGCGCAAGTATCTTTTCTTTATTAAGTGCTAATGCTGCACACTTGTCAAGGCTAAATTCCATTGCTATATTTTTGCCGATTACTCAAACTGTATTTAGTAAAGAATTAATCTCTGATTATGACTTTCCATACATTTTCAAGTCATCTATATACAATAAGTGTGAAGTCTTTGGACTTGTCTTTGAAAGGTGGTATCCTAGGCCTGTGCTGTTGAGAATGATTGTGGGTGGTATTAGGAAAATGACAAGGAGCAGAAGTGATATTAATTCTCCCTGGAAAATTCCGCATTTGGTATTAATTGTTCCAAGTTCTTCCCCATTCACTATCAGCTTGGTGTTCTATTTGCTCATAGCAGTTTTGATCAATGCTGTTACAGTTTTGCTGCTGCCTATCATTTCTAGTGTTTTTTTTAAAAAAAATATTTATTTATTATCAAATTTGTACCCTGCCCTCCACGCAAAGCAGGCTCAGGGCAGCTTCCAACACGACATATATACAACTTAAAAACACAATTATAAAAAACACTACAAATCAACAGGCATAAAGTGCTGGCGGCAGTTAAAAGTCACTTAGATGACACATTTTTAATGGATTTCCATTTCCCAATTTTCTAAGGTGTTTTTCTGCGCGTAGTTTCCTTAAGGCAACAACTCGATGGTGGCTCATGGGCCAGGTGCTGCAACAGTCGGGTGATCCAATGGCGGTCCAACGGCAGCGGCCCCTAATTGAATGCCTGGCAGAAGAGCTCCATCTTACAGGCCCTGCAGAACTGAGAGAGGTCCCACTGAGACCTGTTCTCCTCTGGGAGCTCATTCCACAAGGTAGGGGCTGCCACTGAAAAGGCCCTGGCCCTAGTGGCATCTAGCCTGGCCTGCCTCGGGCCAGGGAGGGTCAACCGATTTTGAGACCCAGACCGTAGTGCTCTATGGGGTATATATGGGGAAAGGCAGTCCCGTAGGTAGGTTGGACCCTGGCCATATAGGGCTTTAAAGGTAAGAACCAGCACCTTGAAGTAGATTTGGTATGCTATAGGCAGCCTCAGCGCAGGCTGGATGTGCTCCCATCTAAGGAGACCCAAAACCAGCCTGGCCATGGCATTCTGCACCAGCTGCAGCTTCCGAATCCATGACAAGGGCAGCCCCATGTAGAGAGCATTACAGTAGTCTAGTCTCAAGGTGACCATTGCATGGATCACTGTAGCCAGGTCAGCGCAGTCGAGGAAGGGAACCAACTGCCTAATCAGCCTGAGTTGATAAAATACTGACTTAGCAGTGGCCGCTACCTGAGCCTCCATAGTAAGGGAGGGATCCAGGTGCACTCCCAAACTCTAAACCTCCGGGGCCAGGACCAATAGAACCCCCTTGAAGGTCGGAAGTGGAATCCCCACCCACGAACCGCTCCGACTCAACACAGGACCTCTGTCTTTGCTGGATTCAACCTCAGCCGACTCAGTCTAAGCCAACCAGCTTAGGATCCATGTGTGAAGGAGTGAATCAAATGCCTTCCAAGCAACATTCAGATAGGTTTTCCACCTTTTACAGTTTTTTAAGACCATTTTATCAATCAGTAACTGATCTTTAGCTAATTGAGCTGTAGACATTCTTGAATGGAATTGGCGGGCAGGTAATTGGGTGGAAGTTGCTTGGCACTGCTCCTTTCTCTTAAGAATGACAAATCCCCTTCTAGTCATTATCTGATCTTTTACTGCTTTGAAATGGAGCACATCATTAAGCTGTTGCACCAATCATCGGTGAAGACTTATCTTTTTAAGTCAGTAACCATGGTCTTTATCTTTTCCAGGTGCTGTCCAGTTCTTCACTTTCTTCAATTGTTTTTGCAGGTTTTCCATGGTTATTGTAAGATCCTCTATTTGCTTTCCTTTCAGTTTGTTTTCCACATCTGTGATCCAGGTGGCTTTTTAATTGTATTCTTTTTTGAGTCTTTCCAGAGTTCTTTCCAGAAGGTTATTGTCTTTTCTTTGTCTTTTTTAACTTCTACTTTCTCTACTCCCTCTACTGATTTGTAGAACTCTTTGGTTAGTCTGGGATTGGAAGTGTGGTCTGTATTTTCAGCTTCTACTGTTGTACCTCTGAATCTTGTTGGATATTGCAACAATTCTTTGTTTGATTTTGTCTGCAACCTGGGCTATTGTTTTTACATCTAACTGATATTTTTTCCTGAGGTTTGCTTTTCTTCTTTCATTTCTTCTTTCATTATATATGAGGGACAGCCTTTCCTCACATGTTCCCCAGAAGGTACTGTGTTCAAGATCACAAAATCTCCTCACTCTCCCCAGCCTCAAAGATGTCAGGCTGGCCACAACCAGGACCAGAGCTTTCTTGGCAGCAGCACCACTTTGGTAGAATGAACTCCCAGAGGACATTAAAGCCCTGCGGGATCTATCACAATTCTGCAGGGCCTGCAAGACAGAGCTCTTCCACCAAGCATTTGAGTAAGATGCCATATTAATTTGTTTAACATCAACCAAGTAAGCTAGGCCCTATAATTCATCCTGGCTGCCTGCTCTAATATCCTCACCCATACTAAAGAATAACATGCCCAGGAGCCAAACACCAGCTGTACAACTATTGCTGACTCTACCAAGGCTGATTAGAACAGTTTTTGCCATCACATATATATATAGCACCTTCAAGTTGTGTCAAGTAAGCTAGGCCCTATAATTCATCCTGGCTGTCTTTTATGTTGCCAGTGGCCTTGTAAGCCACCCTGAGCCTGCTTCGGTGGGGAGGGTGTATAAATAAAATAATAAAAAATATATAAATAAAAGTTTCCTTTCTTTTAATTATTTTAAGGTTTTTAATTCTGAACAGTGTTTGTTATTGATGATGATGATGATGGTCACACTGAGATATTTGACTAATAGATGGTGTTCTGCAATTCAAGATCTAGCCAAGTTCTAGGGAATTGCAGGATTATTGCTGTTCTCTGGTGGTGGTGATGATGATGATGATGATGATGAATAACCTTCAGATTGAACCCAATTTCTTTAATTACATTCGTATTTTAAATATGAGGTTAAGTTTAGAATGGCATTTCATTTTCTAAAGTGACTGGAACCTCCCCAAAACGAAATCTGTGCCTGCTTGCCAATTTCTTGTCCATGCCCGAAGCAGGATTGCTAGTTATCTGTTACCCTAAATTAGAAGTTCCAGTAACTTGCTCACAGGTCAGTGGGAGTGGCTTTGGATGTTAAAATAAATATCAGTTAATAATGGATATGCAAGTGTTTCTTGTGTAATAGAACTTGGTATACTTACTCTGTAGCCAACATTTGAAAGGTCATTTATTTATGAGAAATACTTGCAGCCTATGTACAGCCTCAAAAGAAGACAGTTGAGATGTGTGTTCAGTTATATTTAGCCCAAATATATACCCCAAAATCTCTTACCAGTATTTTTGGGGGTATATTCAAGTATCTGGACAGTATTTGGCATTTTGGGGGATACCAATCAATCAGGTGCTGAAAAATCTGGAAATATTCAGGTGTATCTAAGAATATTCATGACTGTGATTTTAAGGCTTCCAGGCCTGGTTTTCCTATATTTTACTTAGAGTTTACATGACTCTCAGAAAACCACAGGAAGGGGGAAAGGAGGCAGCTCTCCCAAGCAATGTGATCAGACCTTAGGAGGAGCATGAACTATCTACATAGTCATGACAATTCCCTCATCCTTCTATGGCTGGACTCTATTTCATGGCTAAAATTTGCAGTTCAGCTGACACTTTGGAGCTGCTGCTCTAGTCTCTGCCTTAGAATGCTGGCTACCCAGGAAGACCTTCTTATTCTGTGCCTGCTGGCTGGATTGGTTTTCTAATTTCTGACTTTGTTTTAAAAGTTTTTTTCTTCTACAGATATTTTAAAGATATTTCTCTGTGTGTACACACACGTGTGTGTGTGTTTTGGAGGGAGTGGTTTTATGGAGTTTTGATTGGTTCTTTTGGGTGTGCCACATTGGACTAGGGTTCTGTAATGTATTCAGAAGCTGCCTAGAATGCATTAAATGTAAAGTGAAACACCTCATAAGGAAGCAATGTTAAGCTTCGTCTTGGACAGGGATTGTAGTCCAAAACAACTGTGTCCAATCACGTTCGAATGTCTGTAAGCGGGAACGACATTGATTGGACCTTATACGCTCAACCGCATTGGCTGTTATCTGTATAGTAGGTGTGGCTACATTAGCCGGGAATGTTTAAATACCGAGCAGCTACAATGGACAAGCTGTTCGGACTATCAGATGTTGTACCGTGTTGGAGAAGTGTTTGTGTTGAAGATTAAACTTGAGTTTTTGCTGAAATCACTCTCCGACTATTTGTTAAACGCTGGACTTAGCAGGTTCTGCTTGGCTTCTGTGTTTGACATTGGTTCTGTTGGGCTTGCAATAGTGTCCCTTGCTTCAGTTGGATTATCTGGTTTGAAATTAGTTACCGTATGTTGGGATTGCCATATTGGCCCACTGACCCACTGCTTGGCTTCTATGGTTTGACACTGATTTGGTTAGATTTGTTGGTTCTGTTTGCTTTGGAGGCTTTTGACCAGTGGTTGGTCTTGTGTGTTTGGCTATTGGATTCTTTGATTCCCCCCCCCCCACACACACACATAGGAAGCAGTGGAGAGAAGTAGGCTAGCTTGGGACACCTTGTTCAGGGGCCTGTAGAACTGGACCCCATGGTCCAATTAACTTGAAACACAGGGGTATGGAAGGGACAGGCAACACTAGGTCTCCTGTAAGTTTGTTGTCATTTGTTGAAAAACAGCCACTTCAGTACCCTTCCACCCTGATTCCCCCCATAGGGAATAACGGAACCTAAATAGTTCCAGAATTGTGAAAGAGACACTGAGCTTGAATCATGGATTGGTTGGGTGGGGGGACTCAAATACCCTCAAAATACTACTACTTATGCCCTTCCCAAATTCTGAATCTGAAAAAACAGCATTTTTAAAGGCACACATCCCTAGATAAGAGAATTTCTCCTTAGAACACCAGAAGTATCTATCTTTCAAATCCTTTCCAAATCCTTAACAAATCCAGGCCAGGGAATTCTGTCCCCAGTCTTCTCTATCACTAGTGTACTTTATTTTCCCTCTTCTAAACTTACTTTATAGGATTGTCATTCATGCTAATCTTGCAGTTGGCAGTGTGTGTTTTCACTTTCCTCATTTTCCTGACCAGGCTTGTGAATGATGCCTCTGTGAGTTAACTATCCCTCCATGCTCTGCATGTTTTGTAACATTCAAAGCCATACTCTCTTTTCCTGGGAAGGGAACAATGGATCAGGGGCGTTGCTTCAGTGGTAGAACATCTGATTAGCATGTGAAAGGCTCCAGGTGCATTACCTGAAGCTTCCATTTAAAAGGATCAGCTACTGGGTGACATGAAAGACCTCATCTTGAGATCCCAGAGAGCCAGTGACAGTCAGAATAGGCAAGACTGATCTAGATATACCTATGGTCTAACTCAGTATAAGGCAACTTAATGTGTTCTCCCTGTAGAATGATGTTGTTCACTCAAGACAGAACCAATGCTCCCTCTGAGCTGTGGAGTCTTGTGAGCAAAAATTCTACTTTGTGAACTACCAACATTAAAGATGTGAGCAAGTAATTTAGCTTCTGCATAAAATAGTTTCCTCTGGAGCCATCCTTCCTGAGCTAAGACAAAAATGTGTGAGCCAGAGGCTAAAAAAACAGTGAGCTAGCTCACATTAACTCAGCTTAGAGGGAACAGTGGGCAGAACTGCTATTGTCAATGTCATCATGCTTCCCCCCATAATGCCTCTGGATGCCATTAACTCTTTCAGCTCACCTTGAACTCTGAATCAGTTATAAATATATACATTTGCAAGCTGAAATGAAGTTGCCCATCTTATGCCAGGATATGTAAATCTATCAACGAGTACCACAGTCAGGTAAACATGGTAAATCTTTGAGATCAATGTCTAAGAAATCAAAAGAAAGAAATTTATGAATGTTGGACTTTATTTACTAGAGACCTTTGGTTCTTAAGAATTCTAATTAACTACAGGCTTGCTTGAGATGACCCATTCACATAACATAATTCTATTGAGAATTACAAAGGGTAAAATTTATATACACACACACATACACAGACTAGGGTAAAGGAGAAATTAAATGCTAATGGAAACAGCTCTAGTGTGGTCTTCTAAAGTCCTTGCTAATGCATTTATGATGTGTTTTTCTCTGCAGGTTCTTTCTTTCATTTGTAAATTCAAATAAAACGGTAAAGACTAAATTGGTTAAAGAGAATGGAAAGGTCTTGACACCAATCAGTCCAGTACGTAACACAACACGCACAAAGAATGTAATTGAGCAACAAAATAGAATTTTCAACCATTCTGGAATAAAAACTTTTTTTTTATCAAAGCCAAGCCTGTGCTCACTTTAATATAACAGTAATTTGAGAAGATGGTAACCTTCTTTATTCTAAGCAGAATTGTTTTGAGGGGCAAGCTATCATGTACATTTGTCTATGTCATAAACTGACAGGTTCATACCTTTGTAACATTAATTCTTATGGAGAAGTTGGCAGGAACATGTTTTAAACAATCCAGTTAATAGGGATGCTTCTGAAATTAGTCCACCCCCCAAATCTATCTTGATGTGATGATATTCTTTTAGAGGCAGAATGCACGCATGCGTGCCAGAAGATCTCTTAGCCCTGATTACTGACAGGATCCTGTCCTCACTCCTGGCTAGCTAATGAGTTGATTAGCTAGCACTGTATATATGCAAGTCTGTTGCCAGCAGTCATTTGTGCTGGCAACGTCGTTTGTTCAGGACCTGAATCCTTGCATCTCTGCTCCAGACCTTGTGGAATTCTTCTCGGCTTGATCCTCGGCTTTTGACCTTTGGCTTTGTTGACCCTGCGTTCATCTCTGACTCCTCTGGTATTGTTGTGATTTATGGACTTGAAACTTTGGTATGTCTGACCCTGCTTTTGGACTGTGATTTAAACCTGCTTGAACCTTGCTACCTGATTTGCCCGGCTTGACCTCGGACTGTTCCTGGACTTTTGCTTGCTTGTGTCACGCCCCCTGGTCCTGCCGTGACACCTTTACCTTTTTTACCAGTGTACATGAAAGCATATGCACATCAGTAACAAAATTAGTTTTGTATAAAAACTGGCTTGGAACCAACCAGCCATCAGAGGAAGGCACTGGAAGATGCAGGTTTTCACCACATTCCCTTCCCCCCAAATTCCCTTGGACCCTCAAAAAGAAAATTCCTGAAGTTGCATGACACATATGGACAGAAGCTACATTGATCAGTAGGTTTTACCAATAAATGGAAGGAGATAAAATGGTATCTTCTCCATCACAACAGGGCTGTGTTAGCAGAAGACAGAGGAAACCATTCCATCCTCCTCCACTACTGTTGAAACATCTAGAGCACCTTTGTTATTTAATGTTAATGTTATTGTATTGTAGTAATTTTAATTGGTTTTAAATATTTTTTATATTGGCTTATGCCTTCTGTAAGCTGCCCTGAGCCCGCGTAGCGGGGAGGGCGGGGTATAAATTGAATTAAATAAATAAATAAATAAATACATACTGCTACCAAACCTCATGACTTTTTGTCCACATGGGTCCCATGGCTCCAAGAAATAATTGTCTCCCCCCCCCATAAATTGAAAGGAACTGTTGGAGGGAGGAGAACATGGGGAAAAGCCCCATAACTTCTGCAGAATAATATTTTACATGATGAAAATACATAGCCTGATGATGCAGCCTTTCTTTCTGTGGTTGAGAGGAAGCATGTTCCTTCTAAGATGCCTCCCATCTTCAGCTGTAGTATTTGTATTTTATAAATGAATTATTTAAAAATTGTATGCCGCCCAGTTAAACAATGGTTACCTTTGAAAATTACCAGTCTAACCAATTAATTGTTAAAGCCCTGATAAGTTGATATTGTGAATATGTATGACCTTTTAGCAAGGAATTTTTTTAAAAAAAGCTATTTATCAGAAGTCTTCCATGGATATCATTTAGTTTATTCCAGCCTGCACCAGGGTTCACTGTGAGAAAGGTTTGCTCTCCTTATCGTATCAGTAATGCATAAGTATAAAGAAATCAAATCACTATTGATTTACAACACAGATAATTATATAGGTGAATGTATGATAAGGCTACCTAATAGAATTCTGTCAATCAAGTCTATGAGCATCTTTTCCATTTTTTGTTTGCTGAAACCCCATGATGGAATTCTGCTGGTGACATTTGAGTGATAGTGACTTTGATTTCAAAGGAAATGTTTCTGGTTCATTTCATTACCTTAGAAAAGTAAAAGCAAATTTGCCTTATAAAAAGCAATTACTTCTTGGCTGACCAGTGCACAATAGCAATATAAAAAAGATTCCTCATTCCACTATTCAAATCCTGAACTAGCAAACTAGTGTTTGATTTTGCTTTAAACCAATTTTACCTTGTTTGAATTGCAAAACCATTTAATCTTCATAAAGTAGGTTATTATAATGGAGATCATACTCTATTGGTACATTATACTGACTACGGGACAAACAGGAACCTTTTTTTAATGCTTCAGCTTTGGGCGGGAAAACAATATTAAATATGCAACATTTGTATTTACTTTGGCTCTTATGAAAGATTGAAAAGTTTGCTGGTATTTCAGATTCTTGGGGAAATAGCTAATAATGATATCTGCTTAGGCTGCAAACTCCTTGGATAGGTCACTTAGAGCTTTGTACAGCCTCTAGGGCAGAGTTGGTTTTAAATTAGTTTTAGGCAGAAGAGGAGGAGGTGATGGATTAAGTGGTCCTTCCTCCATAAATATTGCTCTGCCCCAAAAGAAAGGTGATGTTGATGATGTGGAAAGGAACTGTACAACTCTGTCTCTGTATTTTGGCCCCACACATATTCCAAACAGGGCTGGCAAATGCTGGGAGATTATTTTTTTTGGGGGGGGGGGTGCCTGGGGAAGTTGGAGTCTCAGGAGAAAGTGATGTCACTCCAAGTGACACTCTAGGAATTTCCCCTAATATGTATGGTAAAAAACACAAGAGACTGGGATAAATTTCTGAAGTGTCACCAACAATGCCATTCTCCCATTTTTTTCTCCCACTCCTGAAATTATCAAGGGCAGGGGACTGAGGAAAGGGAATTGCCTACTGCCAGCAGGCAAATGGCAAGCCAAATTCCAAAGAACAAGAAAGCCTAAGGAAATCTTGTGCTACTGAGTACCATATGAATCAGGGCTCCACTGAATGCTAGAAAGCAACCTACATTTAAATGACTTAACTGCTTTCAAGACACTTATGGACCCTACAATAGTGTTCAAATTAATAAATTAGTCTGAAATCTGATCCTGTTCTAAATCCAGAGTTCATGTGCATCTTTCAAGTAAGAAAAGCAGAGGATTAACAAATTCACATTCTTCTTTCTATGTTTATTGTATTGTATGATGGAAAATAAGGTTTGTGGATTTCATCAGCAACAAGGTAAATGAGCTCCAGAGATCATAAGGGATGTATGATGATGGAAAATAAGGTTTGTGGATTTCATGAGCTCCAGAGATCATAAGGGATGTATAGATACTCCTACAGAAGAGATGTAACACATCACAGTGGTTACAATGTTAAACTAACTGAAATCTACTCAGGCACAAAGCTCTCTGGTTGATTTTAGAGCTGTCTCTAAGTGTAACCTACCTCATGGGATTATTGAGAAATGTAGTGAAAGGGTAGAGCAGGAATATACTAAAAATGATCCATGGTTCCTATGTCAAAGCTTAGTGTACAAGTGAATTGGGAAAGGAATGCTGTAACTTGCTTATAAACATAGAGTTGTGCTGAAAGAAAACCAAGTTTGAGGCTTGTCTAGAATCTGCCTTACTGTCCTTTAATCACAAGGCCAAAATATTTATTTTTTAAAAAACAAACAAACAGGTTTTTAACTCTTTTAAAACTGTGTTTATACTGTGCTTCTAGCTGCCGAATGTTATTTTATGCCTGTAGATGGTTGTTAGGGATGTGCATTCCAGAATTCCCAAGCCAAAAATATACACAAAATTCACTGTTTCAGCTCATTGCTGTTATTTTCCAGAAGGGTTAAATACAGGATTCATAGACATTATGAAAAACCATCACCACCACCACTGCCTGAAAATTCTGTGTAGTTTTTGTATTCAAGTGCTTATATTCATAAGCAATGGCTGTCTTGTTTTTCTTTGATTTTCCAGATTTCCACAGACAGTGACCTGGGGAAGACAGTTCCCAGCCAGCACAAGCCAGGCATGGGTCCTGACAGAGCTTCATGTCTCCTTCTGCTCCCCTCCCTCCTTTATGACAATGAGGCCCTTTTTTCATTTGCAGGTAGGATGGCTAGGGCACCTTGTTTGGGGACCCATAAAATTGGAATTCTTGGTCCAATTCACTTGAAAATTGGGGAGCAACATTAGCTCCCCTACAACTGTGGTGTCATTTGGTTGGAAAAAAATGACAGCCTCTCCTAAAAATGGTCTTCCATTGGGAATAATGGCAGAGCTGTGGTTACAGCTGGCTTCTTTTCCTTCCCTGCCTTTTTTGTGGGAGTGGGCCCTTTTTTTCCTCTGCAGGTAAGATGGCTTGGAGCATCTTGTTTGGAGGCCTTGGTCTAATTTACTGGAAACTGGGGGGGGGGGCTTTCAATTGAAGGGAGGACTCTGTTCTGTGTGAATTTAGTGCCAATATTTGAAAAAAAAAGGTCTGCCCCAGACCCTCAGATTGTTTCCCCATTGAAAACAATGGTCCCCCAAATCCAGACTCCCACCAAAAACAAGCAGATTTGAAACCCAAACCAGTAATGCCCTATTCCCAAAGCAGCAATAACAGTAAAGGATTACCCCCTGAATCCTGGATCTCAATTTTTTGGTGCATACCCCCATGGGTTGCAATGGCTGCTTTAATATTGATAATCCTTACATTGCTGTTTTTACTACATTATTATATGTTCATTTTTGAACTTCCTAAAGCAGGTATCTGAAGTGGAATCATGTCCATTTTTTAACTAAATAAGTATAGATGCTGCTGGGTGTTGGCTTCCTTTTATTCAGAAAAATCAGAACCTGTCATTTTAAAGCTACATGTACCATGTTATGATGACACAAAGCTATCATGCAATCCAACAACAAATACATATATCTGGCTGAAAATATATTCCAGTATATATGCTAAGGAGACATGGTGGGGATATTAGGTGTGTTTGGAAGTGGGGACAAATCACCTTCTACCTATTTTTTTTATTTATTTATTTATTTATTTATTTATTTATTTATTTGATTTGATTTGATTTGATTTGATTTGTATCCTGCCTGCCCTGTCAAGGCAGGCTCTGGGTGGCTTACACACAATAGGTTAAAACAACTAAAACCCAGAATTAAATACAACCATGACAGTATAATAATAAAACTTATTCTAAAGTGCTACAAAAAGTTAAAGGCTAACAAAATTTGTGGCAGGGTATGAACTTTCATGAGTCACTGCTCACTTCTTCAGATACAGCTAGAATGTGCATCCATCTATCCTTTTATCTTGGTCCACAGTGGAATGATTTCAGATGCTGAATGACAATAGCAGGTAAATGACAATTGGATTAGGTGTGATATGCAGAGGGGTAGTAGGTATGGAGAAATCAGCATTGGTGATGAGACAGGAAACCTAGGTCTTGACCCAGCCCAGGAGGATCCACACACACACAAATACCTTTTATTAGCATAAACCCAGGAGGATCCATTGTCTTAAGCTTCATTATCAGTTTCAATTCAGCAGTCTTTCTTTCTAATCTCCATTTGAAATTTCTTTGTAAGGGAAATGTTACTCTTAGGTCAGCAATTGAATGTTCTGTTAGGTTAAATTGTTCCCCCTCTGTTTTTTTTAATATTGTGGTTTCTAGTGTCAGACTTATGCCCATTTATTCTTTGTCATAGGGACTGGCCTGGTTGTCCATTGTAGAGGGTGGAAAGGCATTGCTGACACTTGATGGCATAAATCACATTAGAGAATGAGCAGGAGTATGAACCTGAGATGGTATGGCTGATGTTGCTGGATCCTGTGATGGTGTTGCTAGGATTTATATGAGAACAAAGTTGGCATCTTGGTTTGTGGCAGACCTTGGTACCAGAGTCCATGTTACTGTTAAGTAGTTTATCATTACTGGTACATACAAACACCCATCTTGATCTACCTACAACAAGGTGTTTGGTTCAGCTATCTGGATCTGTTAAACTTCTAAGTAAGAATTTTTTCAATATGGCAGTGGCTATCCACTTATGTTATACCAAGTCTACATAAATAAAACTGGAAGTGCACATAGTAGGTTGTGTTTTTTACTGCAGCAGTGGGGAGCAACCATCAGTGGAATGCATCCAGGAGGATGCTATGCTACACATGCTTACTAAGAAATCAGCTTATAACTTGTTAACATTTATCCTTAGAATTTGTTAAAATATATATCCATCCATTGTACCATGGAGCAGAGGGTCATAGAACCTACCAGTGGAGGCAATTGCTTCCAGGTCTACAGTTCCATAAAGGCCTTCTCTAGCCATCTTTGACTAAGGTTGCGGATGTTGAACCTGAAGAATCTGAAGTACTTGACTCTAAAATACTAAATGCAAATGTGATTCTTTTCTTCCCCTTTAGCTGCCAAAGTGCCAACTGCAGCTCCTAAATTTGTGTGTGCATGTGTGTTTGCTTTTAATTAACACTAGGTGTATGTGTTCTAGCAGAAATTAAATCCCCAGCCTGGTAGAGATAGGTTATCTAAATTCCAAAATACCAGGGAATGGGAAGCAAGGATGTACACTAGCAGTGTTTTATGAATTGGAAAGGGAGTGCTTCCTCTCATCTGAATATCATATTTCAGCAGATGAATAGACACAGCATTAGTCAGATTCTGAAGTATCAACAGGGTAGCAATCCATATAAAGAAAGGAAGGAATCTGTAAATTTGTTGAAGTTATGTTTGAAGTCAGAGCGCTACAATTTGCTGTTCATCATCACCCAGTGTTAAACCACAGCACTTCCCCTCCACTGAATGAAAAAATGTCTATACACGAGATAGCAGAGAAGAAGAACATAGTCCACTGAATCAGTACAGATGACATGCAAGGCTGTGTATTCTCTGCATAGGAACAAAAATAGACGATGGTGACTGCATTGGATAAATATTAAACAACAGGAAACCCCTGTGTTTGTCAAAGGCATAAATTATTCTTAGCCACAGATTTAGTCCAGAAAATTTTTAAAAAATGAAACCTAGGAAGTGAAATATTAGGCAAATGCTGCTGTTTGAGATATTGTTCCCTGCCAACAGTATTGATCTGGCCAACCTTCCTATATATGGCTGTTGAGAAGATTAATACCTTAAATCCCATGGGCTCCTTATTTTAGTGGCAGAAATAACAGTCATACTAATATTTCTTGTTTTAAAAATGTATTTAAACAATGCAGTGTCACCTCTGTCTCTCTAGAACACTATGCAGAACTGCAAGAAAAAAGGAAACCAGCAGACATTTCACAAAAAAGCTTAAGTTTCAAAATATGATGTTGCTTTATCTCAAGTCCATCTAGCTCAGTAACATCTACTCCAACCAGAAACTGATCTCTGAGGCTCCAGGCACTGATCTTCTTGGATTTAAGGATGCTTAAAACCCGCCTGAAACCCATCAGATTGGGTCACTCTTTGCCTTCTTGTTATCAGGAGGTAACTGACCCCTTGAATAAGTTTGGTCTCTCAGAAGTCCCCATTCCACTTCCCCACCACAGACCTGCTATGATGCTGTCACTTGTCTGTGGTCCTCATGCCTTCTCCATCCTCTGAAGACCCAACATGATGTCACTTTCCAGCAGCTTTCTTACATCTCTCTCTTCCACACAGACCTGCTGACTAGAAATGTGCAAGGGGGAAAAAATCCATATTTTTCGAATTTGGGGGGGTTTGGACCCTTAAAAATTTGGTATTGCCTTGAAAACCCAAATTCCAATATCGGTATTGCACTGGAATTCAGGTAAAATTCAGGAATTTGAATTTTTTGGCTCAGTTATACACTATGGGGCCGTTATAGTCAACAGCAAATATCCTATGGCATATTCAATGGGATGAGGGGGCAGGGGTTTGGGGTAGAGGCACCAAAGTTGCAGTGTAGCTGCTGGAGCCTCTCCCCAAACAAACCCACAAGTTTAAAAAAAGATTGGACCAGGGGGTCCATTCTATGGGCACCCAAAGTGGGGGGCCCATCTTCCATTTTTCCAATGGTGTGGGAAAAGTAAGGCAGACATACAACAAGGCCAGCAGATTCTCCCAGAGAGTCTCTGCAGTAGAAAGTGAGGTGTGGGGAGGGGGCATGTTTGCAAGGCCAGCAGCAGAACCAATGCAATGTGCCCAGTAGAACCAGTGCCACTCTGGCAGTGCCAAAACCCTACAGATTTGACCTTCATCCTGCAGATACTTCTTCCCAGAACTCTTATGTGAGTGGCTTCACTATGACTGTCTGAATATGGCACTGATGTGTTTATACTTTTAATTTTGCATCAAAATATTTTGTCATCTTCTATAATCCAATCCAATCCAAATACCTTTATTGGCATAAAAAAGAAGAAAGATACAACATGACAAATTTACAGAGGATTGCAATTATAAAATCAGTCAGGCACCAGGTAAAAGAGCTAATCTTTTGCACCCTGATTGTTATGGCAGCCAAAAGGTACCTTGCAACTAAACTTGTAATATGGGAACTTCGGTCAGATAGTTCTAGACTGGGCAGTAGTGTCGTTGATTATGTTATTGTTTCTCCCAGTTTGAGAAAACGTATTATGGATTTTTTTGTGGGTGAGAGCTCGGATAGTGACCATTTCCCACTGATTACATTACTAAAATCTGAAGTTGTTAGTTACTGATCTCCTGTTTCTACTGATATTCCTGTTTCACAAAGAGTTAGATGGTCAGAAAAAGTTCAAGAGAGTATTAACCAGCTGCTCCAAACTAGTAAATTAATGGAACTAAATCAACAATTGGTTGAAGTTGAAAATCCTTCTGAGGCCCTCCAAAGTTATAACAACATAACTTTTGCTATAATCAATTTTTATAAACAACGATCAACAGCTAAACCCACTCCCCCTATTTGGAAGATGGTGGACCCATGTTACGACAAGGAATGCCAAAGTTCTGCAGCTAATATTCCCTTTAGCTACTTTGAACTGAAAAGTAAGCTGAATGTGATACAGTGACTTAAAGATACAGTGACTCACAAGAAAAGACATTATGCATTAAGAACTGAGATCTACTTATTAGTGCCTCTACTGCTTCAAATAGTAAGCTTTTCTTGTCATTAGTTACTAGCACTCTTGATGCTAAGAGCCATTGTCATAGTCATTGTCAAGAGCCACTGTCATCCCTGCTGAGGTCTGGATAGACCATTTCCAAAACTTATTCTTTGAACCTTTGATTATTGTATTGAATCCACAAGAACAAATCCCCTCTGATTTACCTGAATAGTCACCTGTCAGTCCTAAAGCGATTAACCACCTAATTAACTAGCTGAAGGTGGGGAAGGCCCTCTATTTTTGATTACATTTTCTACTAATGTGCCTGGGATAGCAACCAGTATTATATATCTGAGACTATGGTTATATCAGTGCTAGATTACTATAGTTTACTATACAAGGTTCTTCCCTTAAGACAACTTGGAAACTGCAGAATGGCACAGCTGATTACTATCGGGCACCAGGTGGGACACAAGTTACTTGATAAAACAGGGAACTTGCCTGACTCATGTACAAATTCCATAGTTGTCCCAATTTATAAGAAGGGTGACCCACAAGCACTGGAGAACTGCCGTCCAATTAGTCTGCTTGACAAAGCAGGCAAATTATTCATGCCGCTGGTCACCGGGGGCTGCTTTGCCACCCTGAGGAAGCTGGGAAGCAATAGAGCCATGACACCAGGCATCATGACGTAGGCAGGGGGCAGAGCTGGCCTGGATAAACGGCTGGGCTCCGGTCCCGCCCAATGACAGTTGCTCCAATGTGCTCGCCCACCCTCCTTCCCTGTTCTTAGTGTAGGCTACAGCTGGTTGCCTATTGGGGCCAGGTCGGAATTTTTCGCTTCTACCCAGTATTGGCTGAATGGGTGGAGGTGTTTTTGTCTACCTTGCATTGAGAGCACTGGATTGGATAGTTGGTTGTGGTGGTTGACACCTAAATAGGCTGGTCACTTGGCAGGTTGGTGTGGGCAAGAAACCGGAACCGGTGAGCACCTTATGGTGTTTTCTCCATTAGGGAACAGGAGGTCATCAGGAACTGCCTTCAGAATTCTAAGGTCTTGTGGAACGGCCTGCCTGAAGAGATCAGGAAGGCTGGCATACGTCTGTCATTCCATATAATGTGCAAAATGATAATGTTCAATGGGGCATTTAAAAAGAGAGATTCGAACTGTAGTAGAATTAACAATCCACCAGGGCATATTTTTAATGGATTAGGATTATAGTACAGAAATTGCCTGTTTTTAGCACAACTTGTAATTGAATTTCTGTCTTCTTTATAGCATACCTTGTGTTAGATGATTTGTTGTTCACATTGTTCTCTAATTCTGTTATCCTACTCCTATTGAATTGCTTGTTGGTTGTCTTATGCTGTCTGATTGTACTGATTATATCTTGTAATCCTCTTGGGCCTCAGTGAGAAAAGTGGTCTATAAACGAAGTAAATAAAAATTAAAGTAAATAAATAAATATATTGTTGAGTGTTCTTAATGGCACAATAGTAAACTAGAGTGTATAATACACAGCCCTAGGGGAATCACATAGAAAGACAGGGGGAAGAGTTTACCTATTCAGAGCAAAGGCAATGTGATGCAGGGACCATTGCCCTCAGTCTCAGTTTGCCTCATTTGCCTTCAGTGATGTTATCACATAGACAAATTTGATTGGCTACATAGTGTTATGGTGTCATCACATTCACAATGTGGTTCCTGATTGTCTGAACTCAAGGAAATCAGTAAGCAGGGTAGGGAGGGAAATGATAAATAATAGAAAGAAGGAAAACAAGGATAGAAAATACTCTCAAAAAGCCGTTAAAAAGTACAATTAAGGTTTTGCTTTTGTGAAGCACCATTTTGGGTCCCCTTAACAGCACTCATATAACTCTGAAATGAAATGGGCAAAAATACATTCAGTACTGTCCTAATAAAAACACCAACATAGAATATTTATCAGGAGTCATATCATTTTACAATCAAAAACTGAGGTAACATCTAAATCTGGCAATATAAAAGCAATTTATAAAAGCACAGCGCTTTGGGATCACTAAAACTGAATTTTCATGGGTTGTACCGAAGGCATTGTAACAAGGTTTCAACAATGATTTCAAGAGCTTTTGCATAATAATGCAACCATATTACCCAGTCTCTCCAATGGTAGCCAATATGATAGCTTAATGCTGTTTGAGCAGTGTAAGATGGATGCTGATTAAATGTTTGATTTAGAAGTTCAAAGCAAAGCAGACAGAGAAATCAAGCTAGCTATAGGGATGAAACATTTTTCTGAAACAGTATGCAAAATGTCTGGTGTCACATTTATCACCGGGAAGAGAATAAGATATGATCTTGAAAATGGAAATAGTCATCACAGAGTGAGGAAGATTAAGGCAGAGAAGAACATCAAGAACCCCCTTTTTAAAACAAACCCTGAAATATAATGTTAACAGAGAAGGCTCTACTTGACCACCAATAGAGATGGAAATCTTCTAATGCTAGTAGACCTCAGTCATAATGGGAATCCCTGACTTGCTTCACAGATCATTAAACATCTAATATGAACTATGTCACTGAGGCCAACTTTCCTGCAGAGAGGAGTGTATCTTCTTCACTGTGCCCATACTTTTCTTGCATTCTCCATTGAGATCAGTAGCAAGATATTAATGCATAAAAATTGGTGCTTGCTTTAGTGCACAAAACGAACATCTGTCCTTCATAAACAGGGCTCAGAAACTCAACTTATTTCAGTGTGATTGAATGATCATCTGTCCTTCATAAACAGGGCTCAGAAATTCAGTGTGATTGAATGACAATCAGATAACAAATTTCATTTATCAGACAACCTGGGTCACATTCAGATTAGTTATTTGCAAGTAAAACACACCATATTCCATGAAAAAAAATCTGATTTTCTAGACAACAGTGCCTTAAGACTGGTATCCATGAAGTGACAATAATCCGATACAGAGATACATGTTTATATCATGAGAGTATGGTCATATATACAAAAAAGTCATCAGTTCATTAAAAGTATAAAAGTTTACATTTTTAAAATAATTAATAATCATGCAGCAGTGGAAGGGAGTCAGCACAAGAAACTTCCAACCTAAGCAGATGGGGCATTTATACCAGTATAAACTGCTGCGGTTCCAAACGGTGCAATTTGATCCGGAAGAAATGTGATCACAATCACCTCCTGACTGTGCAGCACATCGTGATATGCCCGTTCACACTACTGACGTGCAGCAGCGCATGTCAGCTGTTTTTTTTTTACATTTTGCACATGTGCATAGGCAGCCATCCGCAGAGTTGAGATCTTCGCACAAGTGCAGAACACCCCGTACCGAAAAGCGTGCCCTGAAGCGAAGATGTCCCTTTAGATTTTTACTCTGAAACTGGCCTCCATGAGGTCCTGGACTCATCTAAAGCCTTACACTAGCCCCCCCTGTTTTACAAATGCTGGGGCGAAGCTTCATCCAAGCGCACATCAAGGAGGCTTTAAAAAAATGGCGGCCAAAAAGTGGAAGCCTTGGGCTTCTGAACGGAAGTGGCTAGACACCGGTGGAGAGCGATCAGACGGGGATAATGCAGTTGGAATGGGTGCACTCAGGATACCACCACTTGGGGACCTAGTAGCAGAATACAATGGTTAAAGGCTGTTTGCAATGGTTAGGGACAGAAGGCAGATGTTCGCCGTGTGATCGCCCGTAAGTACACCGATTCCAACCGGCATCTATACCGGCATAAATGCCTCGTCTGAACACACCCTGCATGTGATGGTACAGACACTGTATTAAGCTCAATTGTTCATGGAATAAAATCTGATAGGCTTTGAGGTTTACTATTTCTTATTTAGGCTGAAGGTAATGTGTAGACAAAAGTGTAGAAAAGGAAATAAATGTCAAGTCATTTTGTGAACCTCAAATTCCAGTCTAGAATTCTGCTAAATTATTCCAGAATCCTTTTCAGCTTTTATTCACCTTAGCATGATCAGCAAGCAAACACATAGAACATAGTAGGTTACGCATGTGTAGAAGCTTGCTATTTTTACTGGCAATTGAGCTGTGGGAATTGTG
Organism: Gekko japonicus; assembly: GCF_001447785.1. NCBI lineage: Eukaryota > Metazoa > Chordata > Lepidosauria > Squamata > Gekkonidae > Gekko > Gekko japonicus. The sequence continues at coordinate 44,201 of NW_015170381.1, read as the reverse complement.
TACTTAATTGATTGGTCCAGGTTTGCAAGAAAAAGAGGAAGAAGTCACAGATTCCTGAAGTGTTTTCGCCTAAGCCAGTTTCTGGAACTAATAAAATATGGTTGAATCTCATTGAGGATAAAGGCATGTGTTGTTTTTTTCCAGTTGGTGGGACATCACCTATGGAATGTTATTCCCTTGGGAGTCCTACTTAGCATCTACTTTGTTGGTTGTTAGATGACAGGTTGAAATACTTTTATTTCCACAAACTTTTAATCGTGTTGTTGATTATTTTACTTTGGTTGTATGGTGATTCCATTTTGTTATTTGATTCACAAGTGTTTGTTAGTTTTGACGTTTAAATATGTTATCATCTATTATCTGTCATGATTTCTTTGTTTTGCTTGTTAGCCTCAGGATTTTTTTTTGCTGTGTTGGCCATTTAAAATGAATGTGTGCTGTTTGGTGCACTGTTTCATCCTTTTAATTGTTGCTAGTGATTTTGTTGGTCTCATTTTATGATCTGTAAATGTTCTCAGGTATCATCTTAAGACAAAGTAGTCAGACTTGGAGATTTTTGGTAAATCTTCAACTGCAGAACTTTTTTTATCAGCAAAGCAGGATTCCCTCACTTTCCCCTCTTCCTGAAATATAAAATACCCTCTGAAATGCTGCTCCTATGGTATGGGAACCCCAGGAATGGTATGGGGGGGACTTGGGAATCTGGCACAAATCAACCCCCCCCACACACACACACACATTAGTGGAAATTTTCCATAGGATCAAACATTATATTTTGACCATAGGAACATCTCCCAAGTTACCCTATTTACTTGTTTGAGTATTTATACTCTACTTTTTTCTGAAGCTGGATAAGATTGCAAAATTAAAAAAATAAATATACCAAAAAATAAGCACTCATCAATTAATAACAGGTGGAGTCACACAACAGTTGCTCATATCAAAACAAACGGGACCTGTTCACTGCTACTCCAGGGAAAAGCTGCAGAGATACTGGTTTTATTTCAGAAGGGTCACTTCCAAGCTAGTGGGAAGGATTGGGCCTGGTGACATGACTATGGGAGGCAGATACATCTCCTAGCCTAATCAATATAATATACTCCATTTCACCTCAGTGTTTGGAAGTTCCAGGAGGTGGCTTTAAGAAACCCATTTTCTGTGCAATGAGAGTGCACTGGAAAATGACAGTGATTTCGTAATACTTCTTATTTACAAATGTATCAGTTGGACATGAGGAGCAGGCAGACAATACGAATGTGCTGTCAGGACTTATCTAATCAATAGGAAATATACATATTTGCCTTACCTAAGGTAAATTCTGAATTAAATGACTATAAGTTCACACAGAGTATTCTTTTGAAGGCTTGTAACATACGACTCTTCATGGGGGGAAAAGTCCCATACATTTCTGAGCAATTCTTGGAGTCTCAGATATAGTCACATCCAGGGGTCATTTCCTGCAGGAGCACACAGGAGTGGAGCTCCGGCAGTAAAGAGCCCAGGGGGCGGGCACATGCAACAAGCCCCACCCCCTGCTCCCAGCAGCCCTCAGTCAGAGCAAGAAGCAGCCAGGTAAGCTGCAGAGCCCCCCACCCCAGCTCCCTGGTCCAAGACAGTCCAGTGGCACCTTTAAGACCAAGTTTTATTCAGGTACAAGTTCTCCCTCCTCTGCGAGGACAGATCTGCACGGCCCCCCCCCCCAATAGCTAGCAATCCAAAACAGTCCAGTGGAGCCTGAGCGGTGGGTGTTGCCTTCTGACACACTTCCGGTGACGTCAGGGGGTGTGGCATATGCAAATAAGTTATGCCAATGAGCTCCTGCACCTCTTTTTCTACGAAATGACCCCTGATACATCCTTATGTTGTGTGGAAGGTTTCCTTTTAGGAGCAACTCAAAGACTAGTAAGACTTTTTTTCCCCCCAGTCTTTCTTTGGTGTATTTTCCACAAGCCTGTTACGTATTTTCCAAGCAAGATTATTTTCTGACTCATTTTGTAGCTTGTAGCCAGAAGATGTTCACAGGTTTTAAGACACTTACATGAGTTGTTTTATGTGAACTTGCTCTTGTAAATTTAATAACATTTGACATTTTGGAATGCATTAAAATAATCATTCCATAAGACTTTTGTCAATAATGTTTTGTCCTATGACTAGCATATGTGGTAGGCTTGCTATTTCCGAATACCTGGAATACAATGTAATGCAACCCAGCACAACTCTCTCCCCCTTGGTGTGTTAAATAATATTTGTGGGAAGTATTACGCAGGAGCGCCTGCTGACAATATAATAGTCTTTTCCGTGCAGTCATTTAGCAACATTGCACTGCTCCAAATGGTCACCATCGACAATAGCCTACTGTGAAAATAAAAACAATTTTCTTCTCCTCTTTGATTGTTCAGAGGGAATCTCAATGCAATTTAAACATGAAGTTAAACATGTTCCTGCTGTCACCAAATTACCGTTAGCTGTGTCTGGTGGTATACAGCCAAGGCTGTTTCTGTAACATACACAGAACTGGGGCAGAAAATTATGAGAACAAATTTCCGATGACAAATTAAAGCTTCTGAAGTTTGCTGCCATATACTGTAGCCCATTCCAATGAATACTCAATGTGTTATTCATAATGACTACAATCAACAATGCCATTGTACAGTTCTCTTCGATTTCATTAGGGTTTATATGGAGACTTACCTGCAAGATTGAGCTCACTGCATTCTCAAAGCAGTGATTTTAAAAGTCAGTTACTAAAGTCAGATTTATATTTTAAAACAACTCAGTTTTTTAGTAATGCTTCATTCTTCAAATACTATCATGACTCCATCCATGGCTACCAGATCACTCATGCCACCATATAAAAGAGCAGGCGCCGGACATTATGAAAAAACTGTGCTTTGACAGTGGAAAGCATAACAGAATCATACTATGGCTGCAGTCCTGGGAGTCAATCCCACTGAACAACATGAGTCTTATTTCTGAGTATACCTGCTTAGGATTGCTTGCTTTGCCATTGGGTTAAGTAAGAGAATCATAGCCTCAGCGAAAACCCTATGGCCAGTCACTTCTGTATAAAGGGCACCTACATGTCTATAGAACTCTTCAGGGCTATATGGTCTTTGCTTGTATACTGCCAAGAGTTCTATCAAGTGGCCTGGATCCAACTGTTCTGTTCACCAAAGTCTGAAGGCTTTGTCCAGCTTAAAGAGCCTTTTGCTGAAGGAAGAAGCATTTAAATTGGGGGAAGTTTCCTTAGGCTGAAGAAAGGCTTCAAACTTTGCTGAAGAGAGTGGTTAGATCCAGACTCCAGTATCTTGACACTATTTTGAATGAAATTCACGTTAACTGAATTATTTTTACACCTAGAACCTTATACAGGGCAAACTTCAGAGCATCTAGGGCAGGAGTCGTTTTGTAGAAAAAGAGCTAGGGGAACTCATTAGCATAACTCATTAGCATATGCCACACCCCCTGACATCACCGGAAGTGTGTCATAAGGCCACACCCCCTGTCATCACCGGAAGTGTGTCATAAGGCTACACCCACCACTCAGTTACTTAGTCATAAAGGATAGTCTAAAAGGTGCTATTTGTTAGTCTTAAAGGTGCTATTGGAACTCTTGGACTATTTTGTAGAAACAGACTAACACAGCTAATTCCTCAGAATCTAAACCCACCACTCAGGCTCCACCCCCAAAATCTCCAAGGTATTGCCAACTCAGAGCTGGCGAGCCTATCTGATGGCACATGTGGGGGAAAACAAGCAAACCACCCATGTCAGGTAAAAAGGATAGAAGTTCAACACAATTCTGGGCTGGAAGCGGGGCGGCCAGGGAGAAAAGCAACAAGCACATCAGTGAAGACCTAGTAACAGAGTGCCAAAAAGGAAAGCTGTTTGGTAATAGATGAAGTACAAAATATGTAGCTATTCACATTCCAGTTACCAGGAGTGTTCCCTCTAAGCTGAGTTAGTGTGAGCTAGCTCACAGCTTTTAAGCCTCTGGCTCACATATTTTTCTCTTCACTCAGGAAGGAGGGCTCCAGAGGCAAATAAGAGAACCAAGCCCCTCATCTGCACTGGGGGGGGGGTGCCACAAGGCAGCCTTGCCTGGGGGAGGGCGGGAACCACAAGCTAGCCTCGCCTACAGCGCGGAAATTCCTCAGGCCGGCCCTGCTTCCCCCACCACTCCAGTGCTGAGATAGGGTGTGGGGGGGTTCAGGGGAGGGGGAGGCACCACTGCTGCCCCCCAGCAGGTTCCTCATGCCTTCCTCCTCTCCTGCAACAGTTTTTTGCTTGTTTATGTGGCAGGCCGACAATGGTTAGGCACAGGGGTCATTTCGTAGAAAAAGAGCTAGGGGAACTCATTAGCATATGCCATACCCCCTGACATCAGGGGGCCGGCGGTAGACCTGCAAGGCCGGCGGAAGTGAGAGGAAGCCCCGCCAAGGCCCTCCCTGGCCCCAAGCAGGCAGGGGTGGGGAGAGGCAGGGAGAAAGCAACTTACCCTCCCTCTTCTCCTGCCTCCTCCTGGCTGAATGAGGGCTGGAAGCGGGGTGGCCGGAAGCAGGGGGTGGGGCTTCATCATGTGCCCCACCCCTACACCTCACCCGGGGGAATGGCAATGCCCCACGATTCCCCCCGAATCGACCTCTGATTTAGGGGATGATGGTCATTTGGCATCTATTGGAATGAAGAGCCAAACTGGATGTTCCATGGAAGACTGGGCTTGAGACTCTGGGTCTTTGCTGAATTTCTAAAAAGAGGCAAGACAGAGTATGACTGGTGGGTGGGGCTAACCCTGAAAAGGAGCATTAAACAGGGACTCCATGATGGATTTCATGGAAAGAGGAAGTAGCTGTTACAAAAAATATGGCAGGTGCCCTCAAAACTAAGCAAAGACATTAAACTGCATATATTTGGCATGACAGCTAAAGCCTTATATTTATTTTATGTCCACATTTTTATTAAGTTGCAATGCCATTTCCCAGAATTTCTGTAAAAGAATCTAATTGGTACAGGTTTCTGTAAGGACAAAGGGAAAAATTGTCTCATGATGCTCAAAATAACCAGACTTCAATAGCCCTCTTTAAAGTCATATAAAATGACTTCTTCTCATCATGACAAGTGACAGGTAGAGGCAAAGAAACAAACGCTGCCTTATACATTCTAAAATGAAAGAGGATACTTAGTTCATCTCGAGGTTTAGCCAAAGTTTTAATTTTTCAAAGACTGGTATGATCTTCAACCACCTCCCACAATATCAGCTTTTTATGTATACAGTTCTATATATCTGGAAGAGGATCCTATTGGCATAGTACAGTTTTGCACTCCACCCCAAGTCAGTCCCCAGGCAGGATCACTTAGAGGTATCTAACCAGGCACATCTGAGAGTCAGTGTGGTGTATTGGTCTGAGGGCCAGTCTAGGGGCACATAGGAGTGAGGGGCTTCAGGTTTCCTTTCTACAGCATCTTCCCTACTGGGATCAGTGCAGGGGTGGGGACAGTTTGCTCTTTCCTCTGACTTCATGTGCACACCGGGTTCCCTCTCAGTTCATAGTAGCTAAAATAAATAACTTTATTCCTTAACAACGAGAACAGTATTATAGGGAAGGTATTTCAGAGAAGAACATAAACGTCTTGGAAGCAAGAATGTTGAAAAGGCTTGCAACGTCTAAAGCACCTCATTGTTAAAGTAGTTGGGCACATATTTAAGTTACATTTGCATGAGTCTGGAATTTCTGAACCATAACACCTTTTCCAAGTTTATGGTTTAAGTGGGTTTTTGAACTGAAATCACATCCATCTGCAAGATCTTGAAGCATATAAATCTACATCAGTTATAACAATATGTTTGTTTACTAAGTGTAATGTTTTAGTGCATTATCCATAAGTGGCTCAGTAGACTGCAGAAGAGCAGAACAAATGATTGGGTGGGTTGGGAAGGGGAGGAAGAGGAAAATAGGATGGATAGGTAAAGGGTGGAATGAAAGAGACAGGTGGGCAGATTGTGCAAACTGGGTGACTGGAAAGGTGGACAAGGTGGAACAAAACAGGCTTTTTGAAAGACACTCTACTGGCCACTATTGGATAGTCAATACCAACAGTCACAGGATTTTTCCACTGGGAGCTATTGAAGAGGCTGTCAGATGTAAGCATACACTTGTGGTAATGGAAATGGTTATGCTGGCAAGAATTTTGATAGCAAATCATTGGAAACAAGTTATGATGATGTCTGATACACTGGAAATGTAAAATATGGAACGCCCTGTTTTGAATAAGATGATACCTCACAAACATTTTGGGGAGGAAAAAGGAGAAATGTCACAAACAATGGATGCCCTTTTTAATATTTGTGTGTGTATGTGTGTTTGTGTGTGTGTATACCTGGAAGTCATGGTGACCTCTGATGACTGACCCCTACTGGGGCCTGGAGGATATTCAGAGAGGTGGCTGAATAAAGCCTGCCCTCCCCTCCTGCCTCTGATATTTCAAGGAGGTCTCCCATAATACCTGCCAGAGTAGCTTCCAATATCTGACGAAATCGGGCTTGCCTGGGCTATCCAGGTCAGGGCACCATTTTTGATAACATAGGAATGCCAAAGTACCAACAGAAAATGTACAGCAGGAAGTTGTTATGTAGTATGATTTGAATCTCTGGGTCTTTTGGTTTTGGTACTTAAAAAAAGACTGGATCTTTGGAGTGTTACTGTCTCTCTAATGTACTCAAGCCAGGTTTTGGAATGAATTTTTTTTCAGTATTTACAATACTTTTCTTACAATTAAATACCCAAGAGTGTTATGCCTCACACATTCATTTATTTAAGACATTTATGTACTGGTCTTCCAACAAATGTTCAAAGCATCTAGCAGTATGTTAAAACTGGAGACTATTGCAACATTAACAAAAATAGAAATTAAAGGAAATTATATCCAGGAGGCTGAAGGTTATTTTCTATGTACCCATGTCATGCTATTCAGAAACTAATGGGCAGGGGACAGAATTATATTTAATTTGGAATGACAAAGAACCTTGAACTGCCCAGGGGTTACACTGTTTATCCTATATATGAAATCTCCACCATATTCCAGTTGTCAGAAAGCAAATGTCTTCTGTTATGCTAAAACATATATTATGCTATATGAGTTGCTGCTTCAACAACAGGAAATGCTTTTTAAAAGTTGATCATATTGAACTTAGCAAAACAAATTTCTTTCAGTCATCAACAACAGTACATTTTAAGGGAGAAAAACATTCACTAAGCACTCCAGAAAAATGTAGGCTGTCTGTATGCAATAGGCCTGCCTTCATATATCAGTCACAATATTTTAAATGGTATTTTATATAGACCCAGATTATATATACATATATGAACCCCAGCTACCTCTGGATTTTGTCTTTAATAATAACAACAATGCAGGGATAATGCTCAAATTATCCTTCATTCTTGTACTCTGTTATTTCAAAAATCTTTTGAAATCCAAGAGGGTTTTTTTTTGTCTGAGTAATGGTTTAGGAAGAGTCTTTAAATATTAAACATACTATAAAAAATCAATGGATTAAATCAGACCCAGTTTCATAATCATAATGCACGACGTTTAGAGCTCAATAGCTTTTTTTCATAGCCTGCTTAGCACTAGCTTTCCAGAGGATGCCTTGCATTTTAAAATAGACTGTTTCATTACAGTAGATGTTTCTTCCCAAATAAAAAAAATGAGTCACTCAGATATATATCTTTATTTTAATTTCCCAGATAGCAAACCCCCAGTGGGATAATCTCCTAGCAATCCATATGTGAAGGCAGTTTTTCAGCTCAGCAAATCCCCAAGTTATTTGATTTGATCTCTGAACAATTTAATTGAAACAATGGAAAGCCATAAAGTATAGTCCTTACATACATGCTCTTTAAGGTTAATGAAATATAGTTTAAAAATAATGAAAACAGCTTTATAGCCAATAGGTGAACCTGTACTCATATTCAATAAAGCCAGGATTTTCTTTCTTGAAACAGAATATTAATCAGGGTCTTGAAATCTGGTTGATGTTGCACATATCCAGCTATGTCCCAAGTGCAGCTTTACAAAAAATACCCCAAAAACAAAAACGGTGACCAGCAGAATCCTGGGCAACTGTTTGGAGGAGAGGGGCAGAACATCTGCTTTGTACTACAGAAGGTCCCATGTCCAGTCTCTGGCTTCTCCAATTAAAAGGATCAGGTAGCAGGTGTTGTGAAAGATCTGAGACCAGTGAAAGCTGTTACCAATCAGAGTACATAATCCTGATCTGATAGTCAAATGGTCTGACTCTGTATAGGGCAGCTTCATGTGTTCAGCTGGAATCACCATGCACATATTTGCACCCCAGTCCAGCATGGTGATATGTGCTTCACTGGGCACTGTATATCCATGTTAGACTTCCATTTGGTTGCCGATTTAGATGCATAAAAATACCATCCATTCTGCCTAATTTCACAAGTTCTGGGTTGCTGTTCTTCTTAAATAGTGTTTTCTTATACTCTTGACATGACAAAATACTCTTAATTATTTAAAGATGGTCCATGGAGCAAAAAAATAATAATCCAGATAGTTACCTGATTGTATGGTGTTCCTACTGGATAAAATAAATCAGAAGTTCAGTGGCACCTTAAAGACTAACAACATGTATTTCAATACAAGCTTATGTGAGTCACCACTCACTTCCCCCAGATATGTATGGCAACCAGGGGTCATTTCGTAGAAAAAGAGGTGCAGGAGCTCATTAGCATAACTCAGCATAACTTATTTGCATATGCCACACCCCCTGACATCACCAGAAGTGTGTCAGAAGGCAACACCCACCACTCAGGCTCCACTGGACTGTTTTGGATTGCTAGCTATTGGGGGGGGGGCGTGCAGATCTGTCCTCGCAGAGGAGGGAGAGCTTGTACCTGAATAAAACTTGGTCTTAAAGGTGCCACTGGACTGTTTTGGACTGGGGGGCCGGGGGGGCTCTGCAATTTACCTGGCTGCTTCTTGCTCTGACTGAGGGCTGATGGGAGCAGGGGGTGGGGCTTGTTGCATGTGCTGACCCCCTGGGCTCTTTACTGCTGGAGCTCCGTTCCTGTGTGCTCCTACAGGAAATGACCCCTGATGGCAACCAAAGTGAGAATTCTTTTTATGGGGCAGGTTACAAGGGGAGGAAAAGAAGAGTTAAGACGGAGGGTTAATTCTGTCATGAGTCTTTCAAGTGTAGATGTACTCTGTGGGGAAAAGGAAGTAGAGAGATGTGAATCTCACTTAACACTTAACATTTTGTTTGTTTTGTACTCATAATGTAGAGATACTGGACAATGTTTTTCATTGTTGAAGTCTTAGGTCCAGTCCATAGCATTATCACGTATAGGACCACTGTGGAAGGCCTTTGGTGAGAAATGCTGCCAGCAAGAATAGACATTACTAGGATGAATAAACTAATGGAATAGGACAGTGATTATGTTTTTTTTTTTAAAGTGAAGGGTTTTTTAATGTTTAAAAGCCCTCAGTTGCTACCATCCACTCCATCTTGATTTGTGTGCAATTCCTGGTGTGATGGAAAGAAAATATATTTACATGCAGTCTCAGTTATCAGGTGGATGGCTATAATTTTTCTTCACAAATAGGAAACAGCAATAGGGTACAAATAGGGACAGTCTTACCTCTGGATTTCACTGCTGCAAAACTCTATTTAGTTTCTTCTCATCAGTCCTTGAAGGGCAATTCAGACAACAAATATATTGAGAACATGAATAGGTCTGTTTGTAATGTGGATGAAGTGGTTGCAGGGATGCTTTGTTTGGGTAAGAATTCTCAGAAGATCATTAGATGATCTTCTACTCCAGTTTAGAAACTTCTTTCTGATTCCCTAACTGATTAGTTATAATTTAAGTCAGTCATGCACAACTTATTATCCCATCACACATGACTCAGCCCACCAGCCCACTAAGTGCCTGTCAAAGCAAAAACAAAAGATTTATTGAGTCTTGCAATGCTTCCAAATTCTCAACAGGGTATTGTGATCAAAATGCACCAGCAATTATCTAGTTGCCATGCCAAAGAATCCAATGGGACAGATGTTAAACTGCACACAAGCTGATCTTTGAGATGCTCAAAACAGTGTCTAGACCAGTGTTCCCTCTAAGCTGAGTTAGTGTGAGCTAGCTCACAGTTTTTCAGCCTCCAGCTCACACATTTTTGTCTTAGCTCAGGAAGGAGGGTTCCAGAGCAAGCTAATTTATGCAGTAGCCATATTGCTAATGCCAGTAGCTCACAAAGTAGAATTTCTGCTCACAAGACACCACAGCTTAGAGGGAACATTGGTCTAGACTCAATTTTTAAAATTGGGCATTTTGAACAAGATAAATTTGAATGTCAATTCTTGTGAATTTTTCAGCATCTCTGGTTTCACCTCATCTTCCCACTGCAATAATAAAATCCAGTGTTTCCTATTCCTACCAGAAGATAACAAATGGAGTAAAATATTGTGCACTGTGAACAAAAGCATTTTTCTATTGATGCACATTTTTTCCTACATAGATCCTTATTCTCTATCTGAAATCATAATCCTCTCTTAGTGACATCAGAATTGCTTTCTGTGGAGAAGATTAGGATGCCTCAAACAGAGGATTATTACTCCAGGTGAGGAATAAACTGCAGGAGCAGATGAACTACTGCAAAAATAAAATCCCATTATTTGTGAATAGCTTTTAACAATAAAGCATGGGGGGTGGCGGCAATGATGCACATGATAAAAAACAATCAAGAGTATTCAGACATAATATTTTTATAGAGGCCATTAGGTAACTTTAAAAAAAAACCTTAAAAGTTCTCAACAAAAAAGAGATAGTAATCCTTTCCCATGGCCTTAAGTACTTGTTCACATTAATTTGATACAGAGCTGAGCGTTTCTTTACTGTCTGAAATTTGCCCTTCTTCTGAATTCACTTTATCTTCTGCCCCCATTCCCCACACCAACAATCTTTTCCTACAGTTTCCCTTACAAGTTAAAAGTCGATGCACTAGGAGACACCAACCCACCCAGGATTTTGATATTCTTTCTGTACAATACAGTATTCTATTTCTTGATTTATTTTTGTTTGCTATTTTATTCATTAACTTATTCATGAACATTGGGTCAGGGATGCTGTTGTTCCAGCCCTTTCTAAAATTCCAATGTGATATTATTGGCTGGAGCAGATCATTGCCTAGCCCATGGAAAGTGCATGTGGCTTCCCACCTTTTCCATGAAGGCATTTGCTGTGTGTTGCTGACTCACCAATCCTCCCTAGGGGCTGAATTGGACGTAACTGGTCACTTCAGGTTTGAGAAGGGAATGGGGGTGTCCCTAAGATAATTTTTTTTAGGGGACTCTCTATTTTGCCTACTCTATATTGTCATGGGAGGGGAAGGGATGAATATACTTCCTCTCTGCACAGGTTAGGACATAACTTGTTTTGTTAAAATAGAATGGGTTGCTCAGGATAGGTAGAGCAAATTGGTGAGTACCCTGAACCATTGGGCACAATGGAGGGCCATTCCTGAACAGTCCATCAGCCATTCTATGGCCAAGTGGTCTGAGAGGGAACACTCTTGGATCTGAGTATCATCACCCAAATCCTTAGTGGAAACGTCTTTGGACAGCGCTGGCTCTTCGGCTTGGAAACGGAGATGAGCACCGCAACCCTAGAGTCGGATTCGACTGGCTTTCGAGCAAGGAAACCTTTACCTTTACCTTACTAGCTGGCTAGCTTATCTTGACCTTACAAGTAAAATAATATTTATGATGTAGCCATTTTAAAAATAAATTATAATAAATTTAAATGAATTCAAAATTTTAAAACCGGCCATTTAAAATAAATACATAAATAAATCCCAAATCCTGTTGTCCTGCGTCTTTATTTGGGATGGTGCTGGGACAGCTTCTTAGCTGACATTCAATGTCAATGACTTGGATCCATTGCACAAAACTATTTCAACCAACAGAGGACAACTTTCTCACCTCCCTTCTCCTGCTGCAGCTCCAAGTGCAATGCCACTCCTGGGGGGCAGAGCCCCTTACGAACAACATTTGGAAAGAGGGAAATTAGGACTGCAGCAGGAAGGGGGGGGAGAAAACAATGCTCCGAGGACACAAATCCTTCCATCCATGGATCCAAGCCATTAGTTTGTAGTCACTGCCTGATATTACCATGTTATGGCCATCAACTAATAGATTAACAGTTTAACTCTAAATAGAGGTACACTCTTCTTAGTCAATTGAAAGGTGTAACTCCACTTATCCTCAGCTCTGGTTGATACATCAACAGATTTCTCCTTGTCTTCACAACATTTGGAGCAAAATTTGCTCTTAGAGGGAATGCTTTACTTTTACCTTACATATAGGGTGAGACTAATAATAATAATAATAATAATAATAATAATAATAATAATAAGATGATGATGATGATGATGATGATGATGATGATGATGATGATGATGATGATGATGATGATGATGCTTTCAATTTATTAATCGCTTTCCCCACAAGTGGTCTCAAAGTGATTTACAGTTACTCTTTAGCAGGGGTCATTTCGTAGAAAAAGAGGTACAGGAGCTCATTAGCATAATTCATTAGTGTAACTTATTTGCATGTGCCACACCCCCTGACATCACCAGAAGTGTGTCTGAAGGCAACACCCACCACTCAGGCTCCACTGGACTGTTCTGGATTGCTAGCTATTGGGGGGGGGGAACGTGCAGATCTGTCCTCACAGAGGAGGGAGAGCTTGTACCTGAATAAAACTTGGTCTTAAAGGTGCCACTGGACAGTTTTGGACCTGGGGGGGGCGGGGGAGCTCTGCAACTTACCTGGCTGCTTCTTGCTCTGACTGAGGGCTGCTGGGAGCAGGAGGTAGGGCTTGTTGCATGTGCCCGCCCCCTGGGCTCTTTACTGCCGGAGCTCCGCTCCTGTGCGCTCCTGCAGGAAATGACCCCTGCTCTTTAGACAGGGGACTAACAATGTTTCATAGGGGATAGGGAAGACAACATATAATTCATTTAATTGCACACGCTGTAACTGCAAGATATAGGCCGAGTTCAGACTGGCAATTTGAAGCACAAGGGAGTTGTGGCAAAGAAGACCCAGAACAGATCGGGAACACCTTGTTCATGGTATTCCCGTTCACACTGCAGCAAATGAAGTGGGAGGATACCATGGAGGAAGCGCAAGGGAGCATTCGCACTGTTGGCCCGCCCCTGGCGGGCTGTTAGCAGCTGTTTCTGCACTCTGCTGCATGCACCTATGCACATGGGCACATGGGTGCATGGGCGCCTGCCACAGAAACAGCCAGCACCTATTATCAATGACTGCGGGTTGTTCCTGCCTTAGCAGTGCTTGCATTCACACATCAGGGAACCAGAATCAACCTGTTCTACACATAGTTTGCTACCAATTTCACCTGGTACTTTTTAAACTCGGGAGGGAAGCGACACAAGACAGCTTGAGCCTGACAGATGTTCCTGTGTGACCCCACCCCTTTAATCCGCTACTGAAACGTTCCTGAAACATTTGGCTGCTGGGCCAAACTGCCAGTCTGAACTCGGCCATAGTTTTTGGAAAACAGTGCTTCTTGACTAGAAGCTATAGTAAGCAATTGTCATGAAGCTTGTAAAGGAAATGACTCTGAGTTTTAGTGGAAAAGGACAAAGGCCTGCCATTTCCATGTGCAGTGACATCACCAGCACAGTAGTATTGCCTTGAAATTGTTTCATCTTGGTAACTGTCCAATGTAGATTTCATGCATATTCTTTTCATACCCTTTTATTCCAGGCATGTAGTCAGTTTGAATGACACAAATCAGAATAATCTGAATCACATAACAGAATTTTTAAGATTTAGGAAAGGAATTAAGGAATTTAGGAATTAAGGAATAAGGAATTAAGGAAAGGTGCAAAATGTTGGATAGACTCTATCCAAATAAAACCAGTGATTCCAGATAAAGGTTAAACCTGGAAGATATGGATCTCCCCTAGAAAAATTAAATGGAACAACTTAGTGCAGCCAATAAAATATGTTGAAATTTGTTGAAAGTTTGAGACAGGGTGAATACACCACATGAGGCTACATAGAGATGGGTGGTCTAGAAAAGTATACTGTCTACCCATACCTACCTGATGTCTTCAGTTACTTCTTCTTGGTGGCATATATAATGGATCAGGCAGAACTACCTCGGTTATCTCAAGCCAGCTTGGCAAACAAGTCATGTGGCAAACTAGCCCGTCCACCATATTTGCCCACATCAAAAGCCTTCTGACTCAGATGTCAAACTGGTTAATATAATCCAGTTTAATATCAAGACAGCAAAATTAGGAGGACTTTCTCCTGGTTGCTGTCACATGGAAGTCACTCACCTGCTGGAATGCTCTGAAGAGCACATTGTCCTCAGCATCCAGAAGGTCCCTCACACTTGAGACTGATTGGCTCAAGTTTGATGGTTAATGATCTAAGTCTCTAGAAGTCTTCATTAAGCCTAACCCAATAATTCAATCCTAGACCTAGGGAAATATTATTAGTCTTTGCTGGACCAGCTCATTCAAGCCACTTAATATTACTCTGCTATCTGCCTCTCATCTCCCACAACACCTCCTGAGTTAAGTAACCCACACTCTTGATCCCACTGTGAATCCTAAATTATGCAGAGGATATTTTTATAGGCCTGACACCTTTGGGGATGGTCAGTCCAACATCTCAGTCCAACAAAGTCTAAGATGAGACTTTGACTGCCTCCATATGGAGAACACAGAGGGGAAAAACCAAAATTATTAAATTATGCAACAGTACATAGCTCCCCATTTTAATTTGTCTTATTTTAATTCCTTTCTCTTTTTGTTTTTATTTCTATATGGCAGATGTGCAAAATTGCACTCTCTTCAACAATAGAAGCACCCTCCCCCTTCAAAATTCTATCTCTGAATGCAAGAATTTTTTTTCTTTCTTTCTACAAAGGACTGCCTTTGAAGGATTTCTATTATTGTGTTGTTTTTTATGGCCCTTGTTTTTCCAAAAACCCTGATTCTCAAGGTTTGTACAATTACGCACCCATTAGACTTTTTTTTAATCCTCTTTGTCCATTGTTCACACAGAAACCAGGGAACTGGAGTGCATTTGAATTCTGCAAAATTTGACTATGGATTAAAGATTATACAAATCCTAATCAGGAAAGATCTGGAAGAAATTTAATCAAAAGGACAATAAAAATGGAGAGAGAGAGAGAGAGAGAGAGAGAGAGAGATCTTTGCAATGTATACTTTGGGCTTTAGTTTTAGCTCCCAATGACATATAGAGAGCAGAAAAGAAAAAGAAAATTGGCATGATTTAAGTTTTTGTTTTGTTTCCAGGACAGGGGGTCTGAAAAAGGGATCTTCCAGAAGAACTGAGACAGTTAGATTACAATCATAAAGAGATCTATTCAGAATCCTATTCATAGATTTCAGTGGAGTTTACTCTCAGAAAAGTGCTCTTAGGACCATTGCATTGTTAAAGAGCAAGTTGCTGCAAAACGCTGCTTCCTCCTATACCTAGATGGTTTGCCTCTCAAACCTTGTCCTGCATCCTAAAACTTCTTGATGTCATTAGAAGAAGACACTGGGAAGACAAAACATGTATTTCTATGCTATCAATATACAAAAAGAATTATGTAGCCTCAAATGGCCTGTTCATTAGAAATATCTTCCCTGTATTTGTAGTTATGATTAGGTGTGCTGAGCAATCCTAATCAGAATTAAACCTTTCTATATCCACTGATGCTTATGGGCTTAGACTGGTGTAACTCTGCTTAGAGCAGTATTGTGGACCATTTGTTCCAAACATGAGTAGACACATAAGTCGAGTTCAGATTGGCAGTTTGCCCTGATATACACACATTTCAGAAACGTTCCACAACTGGATTAAAGGGGCCATTCACACAGGCACATCTGTCAGGCGTTCCCCACCCGTACTCAACCCATCTTGTAACGCTTCGCTCCCGAGTTTAAAAGATACTTGGTGAAAGTGGTAGCAAACCCTGGAAAGTGTGATTATCCCACATCCATCCCACACCAATAAAGTGTGAACATCAAAAGCCACATATCTGCATATCTCCAGATTAAGGGGAAAAAAGAAAGCCGCGCCTTACAACTGTGCCTCCGGGCCAACAGTGTGAACGCTCTCTTGTGCCTCCTCCCGGTATGCTCCTGCATCAGTCGCTACAGTGTGAACGGGAAAATACATAACAGTTTGTTTCAACTCTTTTTTGCCACGACTCCCTCCTGCTTCAAACTGCCAGTCTGAACTCAGCCATAAGGTGTGCATCCGGCAGTTACTGAACCAAATAAATACCCAAATAATGCTTTTTTGGCATTTTTCGGTTATTTATTCAGGTTTTCCAATCTGATTCAGCTACCCAATAGTGAATGCCAAATAAAAGCCAAATTCGGCTTTTATTCAGCTTTATTTGGCATTGCTGAATACTGGTTGGGGGGTGTTATACTTTAAAACTTTAAAGGGCTGCTCTTACCTTCTCTTTCCTGCTGTTTCTGAATGTTTCCCACCATTTGCTTTGCTTTCCAGGAGGCAGGGGGAAGAGGGAGCATATATACAGCTAATCACTGCATTTGCAAATGGCATTGCAGCTTGCAATGCTGTTGTTGCTGCTGGCTTCAGACTTGAAGCCCAACTATCTACCTTGCTTTCCCAGGTTTCCACAGGCTGCTCCAGGATGCCTATCCCTGTTGCACACACCCTGCTCACACCACACTGAGCAGGACCATGATGCCCTCATTGCACAGGGCTGCCAGGGACCACGTGAAGACACAACTGTCACACACTTATGAAAGAACTGTGCACTTCACACCCAACATCTGGACCTCCTGTCAGGTGCATGATTTGTATCTCTTGCTGACTGCACACTAGTGGCAACCAAGTGACGTTTTGGGTGGTGGGGGGACTGCTGTTAGGCAGGGTCAGGGCCACTGGGCTGCCTATTTCCAGCCTGTGCTCCACATCAAGAAACTCAATGGGCCACACATGGTAGACAGCATCTCAGCCACCATCAAGAGATAGTTATTAGGATGGGTAGTCAGGGACCTCACTATGGACTACATGGTGAACATGAAAGCAGTGGCCAAGTGATTGGGCCTGATGTGCATTTACTGTGCAACCCACCTTCTCCACCTGGTGATTAAGGATGCCTTGGGCCTGGGTTCTGTAGAGAATACCAGAATGGACAGTGATACCCATGAGTTCTGACATGTCCTCCAGAAATGCTGGCATATTGTGGGTCACTTCTCTCGCAGTTCAAAGGGCACCTATCTGCTGTGCAAGAAGCAGACACTGACAGGCATGCCAGAGCTGAAGAAGAGGGGGCTAAAATCAGCTCCGCTGCTGTTCATCCTCCATCTCTCTTTCTAGGCAGCATCTCCCACACAATTCCTGCCATGGTGACTGTTGAGATGGCAGTCATCAGGAGCAGCAGCAGGCATGAGGCAGGACATGGTGGCTGCTATGGTGAGGGGCTACCTTTCAGAGCTCTACAAGTCACCATCCACCTGTCTGCTGAGCTACTGGACCATGAAGGAGGCGGTCTAGCCAGACCTCTTTGCCATGACCCAGAAACTCCTCTCATGACCTCTGATGAGCCTGTGGAGTGAGCATGCTTTTTCCCATACTGGTGACATTGTCTGCTCTCATCGCTCACTCTTGGTCCCCTGGGCAGTTGAGCGGTTGGTCTTCCTGAAGGAAAACCTGCCATTGTTTTGCTTCCCATTCTTGGACTTCGAGAGTGACTGAAGTGAGCACATACTTGTGCCTACATCTCCTCTCAATCTATGCTGGGGAGTTAGGATGAAACGTAAAATGAGAGACTAGATTTAAGTAGCAGGGCCATTAACCATTTTGTTTGGCACAGAAATGCCCCATCAATCTGTGACCCCAGTGGTATGACCTGCATCAGAGGGGAAGCCTGTTCTACTGGCATTTACAGGCACCCTCACCTCCAAACTACCTCAAGATCCCCCAAAGCATTGTTCCTGGACCTATGGGTAGTCCTGAAGGGGACACACATATGATCATGGAAGCTTGCCAAAGATCGGACCCTAGAGGTTGTGGAAGCAGACCATCTGTCTTTTCTACATACAATGTGCTCCCCCCTCCCAGTAAGTATCAAAGTTCTCAGCATTCCAGCATGTCCCAATATGGAGATCTTCTTTCTCTGGAAGTCCCCTTGTCTCTTTGTTGTGTAAATCTCCTTTAGTGACATTTCTCTGCAAAACACCTACTCTGTCCTTTACGGCCTCTTTTCTGGACCAAATTTCTTTTAAGGTGTAAACTTTTCTCTGGAAAGCAGATTTATGGTCCTCTTCCTGGGCTGTTCTTTAGGTTACCAAAAACATATTGACTTTGAAGTATCTGATAGCATCAGCCATCAACCCTACATGCACATTCCAGGATATACCCATTAGGATGCCATCACACATTTTTTTATCAAAATTTGGGAAACCTCTCAGTCCTTTGTTCAGAGCCATAATCCTGCCCCTCAGGACACCTTCACTAGGCTATAAGATGGCTGCCCAGCCACAGCTCTGTGTGTCACTCTAGGGCACCTAACAGAGCAGCACCCCGAAACTCACAATTTGGGTCCCCTTTTGTTTGTTATATACTGGTCATTCATGATCTCCCTTCCATGGACGTCTGCAGATCTGGAAGGTAAATCTCACCCAGTAACTCTCCCTATGTCTCTAAGCTCCTCTGTTTCTCTGAAGCTATGAAAGAACTTGTGACTGACCCAAGGTCACACCAGCAGCTGCATGTGGAGGAGTGGGGAATCAAACCTCCATGCTCCAAACCACTACACCAAGTTGGTGTGTACTGATGCTGAGAGATAAGGATCAGGGTGGACACACACAACCCCTTCCTTTTCACTTTCCCTGGGGAAATGGTGTGTTTTGCCCTTGGCTATGGTGTGTTTTGGTGTGTTTTGCCCTTGGCTATACCAAATAAATAGGAGCTGCGGTGGCTCAAGTGGTTAAGATGCTGAACTGCAGGCTGTGGAAGGTCAGTAGTTCAGCAGTTCGAGACCCGGGTGCCGCATGATGGAGTGAGTTCCCATCTCTAGTTCCAGCTCCTGCCAACCTAGCAGTTCGAAAGCAAGAAATTGCAAGTAGATAAATAGGGACCACTTCGGTGGGAAGGTAACAGCATTCTGTGCGCCTTGGTGTTTAGTCATGCCGGCCACATGACCACGGAAATGTCTTTGGACAGCACTGGCTCTTCGGCTTTGAAACGGAGATGAGCACCGCAACCCTAGAGTCGGATTCGACTGGCTTTCAAGCAAGGAAACCTTTACCTTTACCTTTTATGGAAGATAACAACACATTAATAGGCACAGCTTTTCTGTATTGTGCTGGGCATCAGGTGTGCTAGCAAAAGTGCCTGCACACCTGCACTTCTGAGTGTTCTGCAGGACTTCTACTGTGGCCTTAATTCTGCCAAATAAATAAATAAATACCCGGCTGGAGTTCTTTGGTGTTACATTGGTTAGTTCTGTGGGGTTAACTTTTGCACTACTTTGACAGGGTTGTGCTTCTGGGCAATATTGCACTGGTTGTGCTGTCCTCACAACCCCTTTCTTCTTTGCTTGGATTGTGATTCTGTGCTTGACATCAGTCCTATTGAGCTGGCATTTGCTACAATGGCACTGGGTTCTGTTGCTGGGCACTAGCAGGTTGGCACTGGGTTCTGCTGCTTGGCACTAGTAGGTTTGCACTGGGTTGTGCTGCTGGGCACTAGTACATTGCACTGGTACTGCTGTCCTTGCAGAAAAGACCCCTTCCCTCATTTTATACTTTAGAAATTCTCAGATTGATCTTAGTCCCGTTGGGTTTTGGCAGTGCCACAGTGGCACTGGTTCGGCTTCTGGTCTTGCAAAAATGCCCCCCACTTAGTTTCTAATGCAGAGATTTTCTGGGAGCTGGGCTTGTATGCCTTGTTATTTCCCTCTCCCCATTGTGCCCATAGAATTGAACCCCCTGGTCCAATATTTTTTGAAACTTGGGGGTTCTTTTGGGGTGATGCTCCAGCAGGTACACTGCAAATATAGTGCCTCTAGCTCAAACCCCCTTCCCCCAGCCCACTGAATATACCATAGGTGATTTGCGATTGAGTATAATGGCCCCATAGGATATAATGGACACAAATATAATCAGTATTACCAAATATTTCCCAAAATTCAAATACAATGCCTATACTGGAATTCAGAAATATTCAGGAATGCAAATTAAATTATGCACGAATGCCAAATAAATTTGGCCCCATTATACCCAAATCCCCCCCAAACAACCATTTTTTCCCCTTGCACCTTTTAATATGTCAAGTGTGGCTGCAATGACAAGTATTTTAAACAAATATGTAGCATGCAGGTACAGTTGTCAGTGAGTCAGGATTAGGTCCCTGAAACACAGTAGGTGGCTAACTAAGGTTTTCCACAATATAATGTGTGGAATAATTATTTTAGTTCTTCTGAAGAAATGTATTTTTCTTTGGAGGTTTGAACTGAACAAAACCTTCACTCTGAGTTTTTAAAGTTTTTCTCTCTGGGCAGAGAACAGGTGGTGGGGGGAGTCAGTTCAGTTGCTTTCCAATCTAATAGGTCTAGCTAGAGATAATGAGATGTTCAAGTTCCCCCCCTCCAAGCAGGGAACAGAATTTAGACTAGAAAGACATCTGGAAGAAACTCTTGGAAACTTCAGGAAACACTCTTTTGACCCAGCCTGACTTGCTCAGTGGGTGGGGAAAGAGAAATGATAAAACTCCTGGGAGCAAAGAGGGAGGTTATTTTTTTGTGTTGATTCCATCGAAGCAGACAGAGCTCTTAACTGACACCTGGAGGAGGCGGCCATTGCCACCTGTACACCTGAGGGAGGCTTGAAGGTAATGGACTCCTGTAAAAATCTGTAACTTTCTAACCCTGCCTTATATTTAACATCTGACAGGGCATGTATAGAGGGAGGAACAGAGGAACTGCATTTTACCCTTTTCTTTTTAATCCCTTGCTCAGTTTGGTGCTGTGCTAAAGTATGCTTGTGAACACTTTCTTTTTAATAAATACTTTCTAACTTTTGATCCTTCTAGGGGTTCTCTGTTCCAGATGGATCTCCACCATCTTGGATATGTTATTTTAAAAGGAGTACTAGGGGGAAGGGGAGGACAGTCAATTGGCAAACGGTCTACTCCCCTAGTGGTACACAAGGCAGCAAGCTGTGCCTGTGGTAACCAGACTCTGGGTAGCAGGAGACACAGAGACAAGGCTTCAGAACTTGAAAAGGAAGCTGGAAGTCTTGACCTGCCCAGTGGGAAATTCCTACAAAGTTCTGGTGGTGGTGGTGGTGGTGTTTGAACAGCGAGAGAAAAAATCCCCTCCCAGTGTTGGGAAAACTTTGGAGGGCAAGGTGGAACAGGGCCTGCAGGTCAGAGCAGAACTATTCTGCCACTGTTCTCACCAGAAGTCTTCTAATTTTTGTGTTCAGGATGATGCGTAGGCCAAACGTATGTACCAGACTTAATAGGAAAAATAGTAATAATTTTGAATGAAATAATGGCACAGAAAAAAAAAACATGCATTTTTAAAAAAGAAATGAGATGGGATGGGATAAAAAATAGAAGTGGGGAGGAAGAATCCAGGACCATGCTTTTAAAAAAATGGAGTGTGCAGTTAATACCTAGTAAGATTTCATAGGGCCCTGTTCCTTTTAATCTTTTGTTTTTAAATACTGGCATTCTTCATATTTCTATATCTGCACATTTAATTAACATACTATAATAGCATGCTTTAAAAACATCAAATTTCCCCTGCTGGGCTGATTTTTCAGCTGCATGAATAAGCACTAGAGATATAATGACCTCATCCTGTCTACAGTAAAATAATTCAAAGACCTGTACCTGATACTCTGTGCAGCCTATGTTTTAGAGGAAATGGTTGCAATCCACAAACATAGGAATTATTCACCATGAACACATTTATTTTTCTTCAATTGCATTATATATTTTTTTGTTTTGCTTTTCAGGGGCAAATGCTGAAAAAATACAATTCATTTATGGACCAGCAGACATCTCCACTTCACAAACTTTCAAATTACTGAACCATTTGGACACAATGGGCAGTACAGAGTACAAACGAGAGATTGTTAAGCTATAAATGATGTGACCTTTTCCTTGGGTCTAGTAATGATTCCACTTGAGATTCATTCCATTTTTCTGCCTCAGGGAATCTGAACAGGCCACTATTCACCCACCAAAGCAAACAGTACTAGTTCTTCTTGACATATTTTATATTTCTAAGAATGTGTTAATTTCTGCAAAGGCCCCTGGGTAGGACAATTCTGAATGTGTCAAGCAGGGGCTATATATATATTATGTACGAACTGTTCTTGCCAATGAGATTTAGAGAATGACTAACTAACAATATTAATGTAGAGCTGTTCTTTTAGCTTCTCATGTTTTTTTTTTTCCTTTCAGGTTACCATCCCACTCCTGGAATTACAATGCTTTATGCATTTTAATACACCACTGTGTTTTGTTGTTTTCTCTTTTTTTAGGGAAATATGGTATAGATTTTTTTTAAAAAAATGAAAATATCACAATAAAAACACCATATTTAGTGCTCATTACTGCCTCTTAGGAAAGAGTACTCTGCAGTCTGAACACCAGTTGTCTGTGATTAAACTTGAAGGTCAGGAGCTTCAGTTCAGATCATAACCAAGTGGAGGAATGGCATCCCAGATGTACTGTGAGGTAAAAATACGGCTGCAGCTGATGGTGCAAAATAAGCTAATATATATATTGTATTACTAAGTTAAAATTCTGAAAATTCCCTACGCATTTCACCAACAGGCTTCTTCAGGGGAATCTGTTAGTCTTGCAGGATTTCTTCAAAGGATAAGTGCCCAAATATTCCAGATATACGATCATAAGCCCCTTATGAACTGAAGGTATCTTTGGTTGAATTTAAAGAGTGTATGGCTTAGAAGCAAGGATACAAGTTTCCAAATTCACAATACAGGTACAATGCTGCTGTTTCTAGTTTTTATTGAGAAGGAATCCTAAGCAAGTCTACTTGAAAAGTTCCATTTTATTCAGTGGGGCTCACTCCCAGGAAGTGTTCTTAGGATTGTATCCAGAGTAGTGTATTGGATGGAGCAGAACTGGGGAGACCTGTGTCCTCAGTTACAAAGCTTGATAAGAGGGCTTGAAAATGTCTCTGTTAAAAATGTGCCTGCCCTCTTGCCCACCCCAGAAATTTTGATACAAACATTTCAGAAACACTTAATGTTCCTTAAGTGATATGTTTATGTTTTATTGTTGTTGTTCAGTCACACAGTCGAGTCCGACTCTTCGTGACCCCATGGACCAGATCACGCCAGGCCTTCCTGTCTTCCACCATCCTCTGAAGTTTGCTCAATGTTTTCTAGACATTACCAATCTTATTAAAACAATGTTTACTTTCCTCAAAATTCCTTAGATTTTTTAATGAAACAATGGTTCTAATTTCACCTCAAAATCCGAGTGAGGTCTCGAATAATTTTCTCTCAGATTAATTTGTTCTACCAATTGTTAATAAGTATAGAACAGAATAATTCCACATACACTACTCGGCATATCTGAAAGGGAAGATGGTGTGGTGGGTGAATAAAGGGGAAGAAATGTGTTGATATAACTCTGAGGCAGCAGTTCTCTGGGCTTAATTATGTGCCTCTGCAGGTATGTGGGCCCTTTTCTAAAACATCCAGTCCCATACACTAGCCTCTTCTTGTCTCTATTAAACCCCAGCTCCAAGGAATCTGATTGGTTAGCATCAGCTGAACAGAGAAAGACTTCTGAACTGGATGCTGAGGAGAATGCAGTCTGATTTCAGCCCTAGCTGAGAAGAGTCAAGTACTGACAGTTTCAGAATTCAGCCCTGAGTGAGAGCAGTTTAACACAGAAAGGATAACTGGGAAAAGCTGGCAAGGATGGAAAAACAGAGACTCCCATTCATGCCAAGGAAAGGGGGTTGATCTTCTAGAGAGAGAAGGAATTTTCCTACCCATTCTACCCATTTGAAGAGTGAAGAGATCCCTGTTCTGGTGTGGTTAGAAACTGCCTTTAGAGACCTTAAAAGTCAGTTAACAACTCAAGACAAGTACTGGTATTTCAAGAGAAGGGGGTTGGGTAATGGAAAGAGTGTACTATCCTTCCAGAAACCAAAAGAGTCATAGAATACTCAAAGAAAGTATACTGGAGTGTTTGGAAACCATTAGAACAAAAGCCTCTCAACATAAAGATTTTAGTAACTGCGAGTAGCTTAAGAAACTCTTATTAGCCTGAAACAAAAGAACTAAAGTCCGTGCATATACTGGTTTACCTCAGAGTTATCTATATTGAATTCTCAGAACATTCAACCCCTGATTTCACCTGACCTTTCCCCTCTATGTTTATTAAAATATTTTTGTTAATTTTGAATTTCAAAGCATCTCAAGTGCCATTTTCAGTGGTTTAAGTTAAAGGGTGATCCTGACTCTTCCCTCAGGTTCCTGGACTGAGCCAGCAGTAAAATATCATACTGAGACATGGTGGGACAGCCAGAGTTCTTCAGGAAAGAAGAAAACAGACCACTAGGGCTGCTCAGTCAGAAAGGAAAAGTAAAATAAAGGGAAAATCTTGCCTTTGAGGGAGGGAAGTGGATGGGGCTGTCATAGCCTGCCAGCCAGTCTCCATCACTGCTGCCTTAGCAGCACATGTAGTGGCATCCCCCCATTTGCCTTCATTGCCACCTCTCCACAGATCATACATCAGCAGGGAGATGTTAGTGGTGTCTCATTCCTCACCTGCCAAGCTTGACACCCATCTTTGGTTTACAGTGCAGCAGGGGTGAGGGACATGGGGATAGCACTGGTGGGTCCCACCCACCTACCTCATAGCCACCCCCACAGCTCACATGGCAGCAGCGGTTCCTGGTTCTCCTCCCCTGCCTTCCTCTGGCTGCTGGCTAAGTAGCACTGATGAGGCTGGGCTGATGGAGGTGCATTGTCTACACAAACACAGATGACCCTCCTGCATTTGGGGGGGAGGGTTTAACCCCCTCTCTCTTTAAAGTTTGCTGATTTTTCTGAAAACCAGGGGGTTCCCATACATTTTTAGAAAGATCTCCTCTCTCTTTGCATGGCCATGATCCATGGATTTAAGTATCCACAGATGGAGCCATGTTGAATTTTAGATATATTGATAAGTAGTGGTTTACCAGCATCTAGGTGGAGCTGGATTTAAGTATCCACAGATGGAGCCATGGTAGAGTCAGGAATTCTCCTGGAATTGCAACTGATCTCCAGACTGCAGAGATTTGTTCCCTTGGAGGAAATGGCAACCTCAGAGGGTGGTCTCTATCACATCACAGTCCCACTGAGCTCCCCCCTCCCCAAACTCTGCCCTCCCCAGCCTTCACCCCAGAACTCCAGGAATTTTCCACACTGGATTTGGCAACCCTAAGTGAAAAGCTGTAACAAATCAAGACTAGGAGCATCTGCCATACTCCTGTATGTGGTCATTCAAACAAACCAAGAGGGAAAGACCCTGTATTCTTTGCTTAACATGAACTCTGAGCAATGTTAGGAGGACAATCCTCCCTAGAGATGAATGTATTTACCAATTGTGTTTAACACCTCAACACATCATTATAAATAAGCCATGGGGCAATTGAATCATTTTGTGAAATCACAGTGGTTAAATGTTTTCCCTGAAGTATGAGAACTGGAGTTTAGAGAAGTGCTCTGCTTGTATTGCCTCAGGCACAAAGAGGCTCATCTCCTGCATTGTATGAGGTATCATTTTTCAAGGACATCAGGGGTTTAGAAGGACCTCTACAAACCACATCCACCCATGCTGGCAGAGAAGCACAAATTGTGCTTGTTTAGAAAATGTAGACTATATTATAGGTAGAATCAATCCATGTGTAAATGTCTAACACATCTTGCAACAAGAACTAATGACAGAGTTCACAGCTAGGTCAGTTGATGCAATATAGGTCAGAAAGAACACAAGTGTATTCAGGTAAAGGCACAGTTCACCATCAGATGGTGAAATAAATCTTCAAAGTGGTGGTGGGGGGCAACCGGAAACATGTCTTACTGGTCGTATCTCCAAGATGAGACCTTCCAATGACCAAAATGGAAACAGTTATTACTTCATATGCGAATATGAATATGCTGTTATAAAAGTGTAACCCTGAAAGCAGCCCTGAATCAGGGGTGGCATGTTTTGGTGTCACCTTCATGACTTCTCATGCCATATACTGGTAACTGGTTTCTAGATTCTACCAGTTACCCCAACCTCATGGTTGGTCTATTTCCTTACACTTGCTGAAATCACTGAGCTTTCCCCTCCTTTGGTCCCTGGATCTTCATCTCCAGACATGTTTTTCATCACCTGCTCCTGGACTGGAGTCTCCAACAGGTATCTCATAAGCTGCTGTCAGCTCACCTGCTGCTATGGAGTAGCTCATGAAACTTCCAGGAGACTGGATCTCAGCTACAGCCCAAAAATAGTCAACTGTTCCTCACTCAAAGCAGGCAAACAGAGAACTGTGATGCCAGTCATGTAATGGGCAGTGTCAAATGGTCAAAAGATGGTCCTTCAGATGTAAATATTAGTGATGCACAAGTGATGCACAGTTCATCTGGACACTTTTTTAGGTGGACTCTATGGCATTATAGCCCATTGAAGTCCCTCCCTTCCCCAAACCCCACCCTCCTCAGACTCCACCCACAAATTCTACAGGTATTTCCCAACCCAAAGCTGGCAACCCTATCTTGGATTATTGTGCTGTTATTCACAGAGAGCATCCTGGGGAGTGGGGTATGTTTAAGGCTGCAAGCCTGAAGGATAAGTTCCATTGAAATCAATGGGACTCACTTCTGAGTAAAGGCATAAAAAGGTAGATGACAGTGTAAAAGAAGAAATGGCATTGTTTTCCTGCATCCTGGAAGGAGTCCATTTTTACAAGCTATTCTCAGAGGATTACAGTACCTTCAGAATATGACGCCCATGCCATAGGAGACACTTTCCTTCAGTTTATCCCTACAGCATGACTTTAACATGTGTGAGCATGGCCCGTTGCACAAATTCTTCATAAAAAGTTATCAATCCACATGCGGATTTTGTATTAAGGACCAGGACAAGTTGTTGTGACTTTTAAGTTTTTACAGAAACTGTGTGGGAAGAACCTACAGCAAAGCAGTTATAGCATAAAAAAGGTATATGTCAGAACTCATGACTGTAGCAAAGGTTTGTTTGCAAGATGCTGCCTTCTTGGCCTGCTCAGTTTGAGGTACCACAGTTATCTGGCACAATTGTCAAACTCCCTCACTAGAACTTATTTGCTTGCCTCATTGACTTCCTCTGTGTTTTACAATGTCATACCTCTCAAATCTAAAAGCTCCATCCTGACAAATTATGTACCTCCTAAATTCCTTCCTGTACAATACATTGGGGGAAGGGAAGGGAACGTGAAGGTGGTGAGAAAGTAGAACCAGGAGAGAAATGGGGTCATAGGTGGAATTACATAATTCCTTCTATTTTTTATATTAAAAGGCATGTTACCTCCTGTAGCATCTGTTCCTGGCCATCTGTTGGCTGAATGATTAGAGTCACGACAGACTTCAGTACTGAGATGGTGATGAACATTCAGAAAGAAGTGCATCATAGACTCAAAATACAGGTGGGTAGATTACATTTTAAATGACTTTAAGAAGTAAAAGATAGGCTAGAAGGGACTTGACAAGCATTTTTTCCTGAATACGAGAATCATCTATCCTTTGAGGATTTTAATTTTTTTAAAATTTATACATCCTGCCTGCCTTGTTTCCTTGAAGTTCTTACTTTGCTACCTAATGACAGAGTGGAAACAAACACTACAGGAAGTAAATGAAAACAGCAGCCCTGCATCCTCTCTTAAATTCCAGTGTGAACATGAAGGGAAAGGGACATGGTTCAGTGAGATATCACATGCCAAATGAAAGGTCCCTGGTTCAGTTTCTGGTGTCTACTTGTAAAAGTCCTCAGGTAGAATGTGCTGGAAAAGAGTGTTCTCTGCCCAAGACTTGGGAGATCTACTGCCAGTCAGAGTGGACAATTCTGAACTGGATGGGCTCTGACTCAGTACAAAATAGCTGTACAAAGCAAATTTACTTACGAGTTCAAGTTATGATTTAATTACAGTAATGCATAAGAAAGAAGGACATTGTTCATGAGTCCATGGTGTTCAGTTAGATTTCCTGCATGGGAAAGGAGTCAGTGGATGTAATTTAGAAGGAGGGAGTCATTGTAGCCAGACCTATATATATATATATGGAAATGCCAGCATCTGGGGGGGAAGGATTGTGGAAAAATCTGGGATTTACCATCTTTTAAAGCCAGTAAAGCTGACCACCCCATTTGTAGCTTCCCATACAATGAGACTAGAACAAAGATTTGATTCTCCTAGATTCTTCCTTCAAGGTAGCTGTGCTATTATAGAAAATGCCTGCATATTTGTGTGCAGGTAAGGTGGTGAGCTCACACTCTTCAACAAGCAGGCCCAGCTGTCCAGAAATAGGTAGGGTGTCATGGTGGGGCTTTGCCTGTATGGAAATAAACTGGTGAACTTTTTCTCCTCTGGGCCCAGAAGAAATCTATCCCAGGGAATATGATAAAGCTGGTAAAATCCTAGAAATGTAGTGGGGTACAGGAAGCCATCACTCCTCACTGAGGTCTGTTACCTATCCATTTCTCTCTTTACCACTCCCCTTTTTTCATGCTTGCACTATCAGGGGCTCCATCTTACAGGGCTCTGCAGCTTTCCTGTCTTGTGGAAAGGAGATACCAACAGAGATGTTTGTGGGTGTACATAGGAAAATACATTTTCAATTAGCAGGTACTCCTCTGGGCCAACTAGCAGATTAAATTTAACACAATGGCACGGTTCTTTCAGTAGCTTCCAGGAGACTTTGTCAAACAGGCATTTTCTTCCCTCTTCAGAAGGCTTCCTGGTGTTTTCCACGGTTGTATCTGTCTGTTTAAGATCAGAGTTAATGCTGTAAAATATGTTATTTAGTGTAATTAAATGTTTGGATTGTGGGAGGATGTGGCTTGATGCCAGAGCAGAATATGTTGTAGTTGGAAGCATGAAAAGAATAATAAGATATGTGTCATGTGTGGGAGAATTGGATGTTAATGTTTCATTCCTTTGCTGTTTGTGTGTTATCATTTGAGGATCATCATGGTTACTATGCAAAAAAGAGAATCTGTGAAAGGGAGTATAGGGCACAGTTTCGGTTACAGGGTATTTGAGGTGCTCTGGACTAATACATTTTCTCAGTGCATATCTTGCCTTTTCCCAAAATGGCTAGACAAAGGCAGGTCACAAAGTAAATTAGTAATAAAATCAATGGACATTTTAAAAAAGCATATACCAGGGTGTAAGCATATGGGATGGGCAGGATTGCAAATGGTTAGATCTGGAAATGCAAAGACACGGGGGGAAAGCTAACAGTTCAGAAAAAAACCCACAACTTTTTGATTTTCAGACTTATATTACAATGGCATGCAGGTCAGCGTATATTTACAGTATTTTATCAGCAAAAAAAAAAAAACCAAAACCAAAAAAACCCGAAACCTACGCACTTGATGTTAGCCAAAAGGCCAAGAAGCAATGTCCCCTCACCAGAATGTAGCATTGTATAATCACATGAGCCATGTGGGAAGGGGGAGGAATAGTGGGAAGAGGAGGCTGCATATGTGACAGAACAAGTTGCAAAGATGGTGGACGAGAAGGCTGAGCTGGACAGCAGCAGCAGTCTTGGAGCCAAGACAAGCCTCCTGAATATGCAGCGACTAAAGGAGTGGTTATTGGATCTGGAGACAGCGCTGAAGGAGAGTGATGAGGAAGCCACAGAAGCAATCACTGAATACTGTCAGCAGCTCTGCCAAAGCTCTGCAAATGGTGGTGGCAGCAAGTCCCGTCCCCAGCTCCCTGCCCCCATGCTCCTTTTTTCTAGAGTTGTACCACAGCAGGGGCATGATCTTTCCATTATATTCTATGGGGCCATAGAATATAATGGATGAATCGCACCACCGCTAGAGCGTGACTTCATAGAGAAGGAGTTAAAGTTTAAACCCCTTCTCTATGGAGTCCTGCCGCAGTGGTGGCGTGATCTTTCCATTATATTCTATGCCCCCATCTCTCCTTATATATAATTGAGTAAGAACATTCTATATGAACATTCTAAATTTGGCCCCTTTAGTGTATGGATGCTTGCTTAGAGTTGTTGCAAAGTCCTGGCTGATTGAGGGAGGAAGGGGCATTGTTTGACTGGGATTGACTGTAATTGAGAGGAAGTGGAAGGGGCATTGTTTTGCCTGTGATTGAGTGCCTGGGTGAATTTGAATAGCTGCTGCCTGACCTCTGCTGGGGGAGGCCTCTATTTAAGGAAGCACCTTGCCAGAGGCAGAGGAGACCCAGCTGAGCTCTGAGCAGGAGCAGGAGAGAGAGCTGCTAGAGGGGTGAGTGGTTTTTTTTAACTTGCTTTCAGCTGAGAGGATTCAGCTGAGGATATTGTGTGGGAAAACTGTGTTTTGCAGTGTGTGGAAGCACTTAGAGTTGTTGCAAAGTCCTGGCTGATTGAGGGAGGAAGGGGCATTGTTTGACTGGGATTGACTGTAATTCAGTATTTAAGAAAGCACCTTGCCAGAAGCACGAGCCTCTGGCACGAGCTGAAGGGCGAGCTAAAGGGCTCTTTGCCTGTGGCTCTTAGCCTAGGGACTCTTAGCCTAGGGACTCTGTAAGAAGCCCAAAAAGAGCCAGAAAGACAAGGCCCTAGG